>NC_056739.1:1464338989-1464511150 GCF_019279795.1 Protopterus annectens
CAGTTCACTTTCCTCCTGTAGGGGAGTGCTAGTCCTTAATACAGGTGGTAGAGGCATTAGCATGCTGTGCACACTATCGGTACTAGCCTGTAGTGTTGTGCAGTTATTTTATTTTCAGATTGAGATACCAGTTAACATGAACCTTAAAGTGGAGTATGTCTGTTCATATACTTCATCATAGTGATTTCCTTTGCTTAGGGCACACTGTATGTTATAGGCTTTGACTGCAAGTATAAACATTGTCAATTACTGCATTTTAGAGTGTTTTTTTTGTGAAGTTGAAGGTGGAGTAAGGTCATATTTGGGAAAGCATAGTATGTGTTGCCCTTGTATTGTCTGGTTTTGGCATTGCCTTAAATGGTGTTGCATTGCAATCTGAAATGATGTCCAAGCATATGATATGAGTTAGGGTCTTTAGTCTTTGTTCATGGCTGGCTGTATTTTTGCTGTCCCAAGGATGGTAGAAAGTGTTAACTGCCTTCTTGTACATTACCTTTCTTTCATGGTCAGTATTCTAATGCTTGGTGCTTTCCATATGTTAGCTCAATCTTTTCTTTGTGGTGCATAACTTGCATACAAGTGTGTGTGTTTGTGGGCATTGTTTCCTAACTGTTAGTACAGTTTTGGCAATTGCAGAGAGGTATTCAGTGAGGGAGGCTGTGATTTCAGTGCATTTTGTAGCACTTAACTCCGTGTACAACTTAACATTGAGTATCCAAGTTATCTTAATTTGTTAAACCTTACAGGGTGGTTTTTAACTAAGGTCAAATTATGGACAAGACCTTTGAAACTGAAAAACTGCATCATTTCCAAAATGCTTTTCACTAAATTTGTAGTTGAGTTTTTCAGACTAAGAATATAAGACAACAAAACATTTAGTGCATCAGGTGAAAGATGGTGTGTATAAAATAAGACCATTTAAATGTGGCATAAATGCATACTTTTTCAGTCAAATTAATATCTTCCATTGCTTTTGAACATAGTGGCACAATCTAAGTGCATTTTATGGGTTTGTGATCTTGCATTTCATAGTTGGCCCATTACAGATGAGTAGAATTAACCAGAGGAGCACAGCCTTCTGCATGAACAGTACTGATGAGGTTATTTCCAAGATGGAACCATTCATCAGATTTTTTCAAGGGCCATCCTTTTTTATATTTATTCCAGGTAATTTATGAGGGTAGGGTAGTCTAAAGAGGGCATGGAGTCTTTGTTCTGAAGTTGGTAGCAGCAAGAATTCTGAAGTCTGTTCACTGTTGCTTTACCTGTTCATGTTCTGGACTTTGGATGTGGAGCTTCTTAGTATGGTTTTAATAGTCCTCGCTGAGTATGAAACTTCAATTAGGTTTAGTATGTCTTCATCTCCAGTTATGATGGCATGTTTGCTTTGGGGGTATGCACTGATTGTTTGCTGCTTTTGAGGTGTGTGTTGTAAAAAAACATTGGTACATCATATACTTGGCCTTTTAAAATGTTTGTCCTATGGCTGCTGCTTTCTTATGAACTTGGCATTTACTTTGGTGTCAAGAAGGCTCTTGTTTCCCAGGATTTGTACTCAAAACTTCTGGTTTTACTTATTCTGTAACAGGCCTCCTGCCTGTTGAACTGTCTGCTCCGTCATCGTTCAGAGTATGCCACAGTGGCCTCAATTGAGGTTTCAATGACCTATAGGTTTATTTAACTTTTGCCCAGGTTTTAAGTATGCCAGCAGTTACCTTAATGTATTTGTATGATGGAATACTTGATCACAGAAACAGTGGCTTTTAGGTTACTCTGTTTGGACTTGGTTAAGTGTGGGCATTCTGTGTATGAAGTGTATGATGTGCTGTTTCAAGAATGTCAGAATTGAAGGCAGTGGATTGTAGGTATTAATATAGTGTATGAAGTATGAATTATGCTCAGACTGTGAATGTTGCTGGGGGTGGGGATCTCTGATACATTCTTACAGGTAATCAGTTGCTGCTTTCAGGGTACATTTTTTTCTCATGTGCCTGTTGTCTGATGGGCATCAGTATGCAGCTACAATAGAGGAGTTGTATGCTTAAATAATCAGTGTTGGTAGGTAATACTTGCCAGACCATCTTTAATGTCATGCATAGAGCTAGATTAGCCATTGAACTGAATTCTTCTGAAGTAATGGTCTATGGAGTGCCAAAAGTGAAAGGCGTTTTTAAATTTAGAAAATTGAAAGTTTTATTTTAGGAATCTGCTGTTATATTGGCTGTGGATATGACTGCAAATGTCATTAACTTATGCTGATGAAAATAAGATTGTGTATTAAGGTAATTAAAATCCTGTACAGGGCACAACTTGATCAAGGGGGCAGTGTAATCCAATGTGAGCACCTATTAACATGTTGCTGTTAAAACGCATGAATGATGATCACTTGTATGTAATCTAATTTGGTAATTATTTTATACAACTGTTAACTTAAATCCAGGCTTTCTGAATAAGTTGTATTACAGGGTACTATGAAGCAAACCTTTGAGTTGTGCATTTTGTACTAAATGCTCTCCGAGTACTGCCTAGTTCTTTCTTCTGTTTATAGATGTTTACTAGGCTAATGACCTGTTCCGTATTGTTAGCATGGGGAGTTGCATTTGGTGGTATTTTCTCAGGGAAGGTTGAGGGGGGAGAGGGTAAAGTTGGAGCTTTAATCCTTGCCATGCATGCCAAATACCTGACAAGTTCTCATACCCGTGATGAGTGTAAGCAGGACCTTGGGAGATTAGCTGTTTACAGGCTGCATGTGTCAATTAGTGACATAGGTGCCAAACCAGGGATGAATTTCCTATTCCCAATTTTGTTCAAGTTATACTTGCATTGGGTTAGGGAGGACATCTGTTCCACATGGCTGGAGAACCTGTTCTAGAGAAGGGGTAGTCTGTTGGATACATGTCTCTCCAGCAGGTCCTATTTATATCACGCCAGTGTTTAAGTCTTTAGTACCTCTGTGGATGTTTCAGTTGGATTTTCCTGGTTAACTACGTACCAAAGGGGGCATTGTACTTGATAGGTCTGAATGCTGACTACAATGGAACAATGACGACTTGGATCTAGATGCCACACCTTTGTTTATAAGTTGCACAAAATAAAATGATTTCCTCACTACTGTAGACACATGATGGTCAAAGGCTAAATTACTGTCTTTATCCCCAAATCCCTGACTACTGGGTCAACTCTTAAGAGTGTTAATATGACCGTTGCCAGAAATGGATGACTTCCTGAAGGGTACTGTTATGCATTTTTTAACATTTACTTTTAGTCCTTGGCTCTGACACCAGTTGTTTGTCGGCTCTTTCTGGAGAACATTTGTAGTAGTTGGGATTCGATGACTACTGCTAATTTGCAATCCTCTGCAGTTTTAGTCCATCAGAATCCATTGACATTAGCCGTGACTTTAGCAAAGTAAATGCTAAAAAGGAGCAGTCCCAGGACTGATCTCTGAGGGACTTCATTCATGACTGGCCTCTCTGTAGAGGTAGACTCCTAAAATCCAACTTCCTGGGTCCTGTCTGAGCCAGTAGGCTATCCACAGGGTGAAATAAGAGTTTGTACCGAACCCCTCATGTTTACTGATGCTCGAGTGAGGTATTGTGAAATGTCTTAGTCAAATCAAGGTTGCCAGTGTGAACCGTTTTGCCCACAACCATTGTTTTGGTGACCTCAGACGTCCACCAGGTTAAGTAGGCATGACCTGTTCTTGACAAAACCAGACTGGGTTGGGCCCAGTGTCTGGAAGTTTCCTATGTCATCGATCATTTCCATGAGTCTTTTCATGGCTTTGCAAATACGACTTTTTAGACTTGTAGGTTTGTAGTTTCCAGGGTTTGTTGATGGCCCACCTTTGTGCAGAGGGATGACTGTTGCTATTTTTCATTCTTGAGGTATGAAGCCTATTTGGGGCTACAGTTCAATAGTAATTCCAGATGGCCTGATGGGTCATGTTTCATGCTATTTAGAAGGCATCCTAGGATATTGTGTGGGCCTACTGATGCAGTGGTCTTGGCTTTAGAAACATTAACTCATTCACTCCAATGGAGTTCTGAAAGTTTGCACTGCCACTTCCAATGGGCAGAAACTAAGCCTTTTGACAGAATCAAATTGTCCTCATATTTAAAACAAGTGTTCACATTTCTGGAACTGTATGGAATTATGATGGAAGTATGAATGGCAAACTCTTCAGCAGAATCTATTTTTATAGTTGTAGTATTCTTTAGGTTCTAAGTTGTAAAACCAACTTTTATAAGTCGCGTTTAATATAGTAACTGTTATGTTTGTAATATTTCGTAAACAACTTCTATCAGCAACTACACTAATTATACACGTACTGTCAGCAGCATTTTATTAATCCAGGAGACAACTTTCATTTGAGGCCAAGGAGATCTGTGTTGCTTGGTTGTTGAGATATTTAGAAAATGTGAAAAGTACATCTATGTAATTAATATAAAAACAGTAAATATCCATTTACTTGCACTGGATAGACATGTAATATTAATGCAGTTGAGTTGTCCATTGTTTAAGCTTTAAGATGAAATCTTTAAAAACTTGTACATTGCAGCAGTAATTCCAGAACCATGCTAATATGACCAAGTAATTGATGGCTGGAGGTGTCCAGTAGTAGGTAACTGTAAATTGACCTGGAGGCGTCATTTGGATGCAACGAGTTAAGGACCTGTTCCCTACAGGGGAAAGTTAGATTTGGTGGTATTTTTTTCTGGGAAGGCTGAGGGGAGAGAGGGTAAAGTTGGAGATAAATTTGTTGGCCAGTAGGTTTGGTATGTATTATGCCTCTGTGTAGGTGGCTCCATTAACAATGAACTTTGTACAAAATTTTGTATCCTCCTTGAGGTTGTGAGCATAGCTAAAAGTGCCTTGTGGTTGTCATTTGCCTGGGAGGCCAACCTTACCTCAAATTTGACTTTGGTAGACTTTGTCCTCTTGAGTTGTTTAGTTTGAGTGCTTTTATCCTGCTGGGTGCTGCACCTACTAACTTTTGCTATGATTTTCTTCCTTCTGTTATGCAGCCTATTGATGCTGTGATTCTACCAGGATGGCTTTTTTGGTTATTTACTTCCTGGTGGGTACCGCTTCCTCTATGCAACAGTTAACATTTGTATAGGATTTCTCTGCGCAGTTCAGGTATGCAGCAGTGTTCTCAAGGTTTATGGGGGCTTGACATTTTGCCAGAGTATCATTTAATAGCAGAAAGATGGCCTTAGAGTGGTAGTTATGAGTAACGGGTTTGCAGTGTGGCCATACATGTAGTTGGAGGCTACCTTGTATTATCTTTTTTTAGTGCTACTTCCATATGGAAATTGTGCAGTGGGTCTTTAAGCACATTGCACTTTTCAGACCTCTGTTTAATGTTGCACTGTTCTTTAGCATGCATCATGTACTGCCATTGTATTGATGTGGTGGTATATTTTCAACCCTGAAATGGAATGCAGTTGTGTGTACAATGTGTCTTTCATTGTGGGTGCTGTTTTTAGCATGTAGAGAAGTGATCTAGTATTTTGTGTATTTTTTTCCTAGATTGGTACCTCTCCAGTCAAAGAAGATAAGGAAGCATTTGCTATTGTGCCAGTTTCTCCAGCAGAAGTTCGTGACTTGGACTTTGCTAATGATGCCAGTAAGGTATTGGCTTCTATTGCTGGAAAGCTTGAGAAAGGCACTATAACACAGAATGAGCGGAGGTAAGTGCATTTGCTGCTGCATATGTTTCTAGCAGGAAGCAAATTGATCTTAGATGAGGATCTTGCATAAGAAGTTGGAACAGTCTGTTTTAGCAGTTTGTATAGCGGTATCAAGAACCGTTCCTATACAACTGTCTCATTTTTTTTCTTTTTGCTTTCCTCTTAAGGAAAGTGTGCACTAGCCTTGTAGCTGGCAAACTAGATTTCACCTCTACTAGGTTATGTTGTCTGATTAGCTGATGCCCATTGAAAATGTATTATCTTATGCAAAGGGCAAGCGACTCTTCTGAACTTTTTCATGTTTGGCTGTGATAGCAAGGATAGGAGATGCACAAGAAAGTTTGTATCCGATTCATCTCAAGTAAGAAATGCAGCATGATTTTTATTCTGACATTTTAAACTTTCAGCATCCTTTAACTACAACATTGAACAGCTGCAGCAGGGTGAGAGTAGTAAATTGAGTTCCTCAGCAGTTATCAAAACCCTTTATTCCCCCATTGCAATATGGGGTCAGGATACAATATCAGCTGTCACCACCTCTCTGGACTGCCACACTATTCCCTTCATCTTTTGGCTCTCAAATCCTTTGTTTTCCTTCACATTTCAGTGAACCATCACAATCTGATATCCTTGACCTTCTCTGCCACTGGGGGCTACTTTGGCTTTTACTGTATCTTCATTTTTTCACTTGTCCCACATGCACCCCATTACCAGTTTCAGATGCTTCCTTTCCAATACTTTAACCTTCCTCAGTTTTGTTTTCACAGTACACATTTCTCTGCCATACAGAAGCCTTGGCTGCGCCACACTTTGGTACACCTTACTTTTTTGCATCTTTGTAAAATTATTGATGTACTAAATATTTAAATACGTTTAAAAAAATTCAAGATGGTGTCAGCGTCGTCACAAGTATGTCATGTAGCTGGAGGTAATTTTGTTTTTCACTCCAGTAGAAGTCAGAGTTCACTTTTAAGATCAGATGGATGCCACCAAACTAATTTAATCTGCTACATTGTTGAATATACTACACAGATGAAAAAGGCTTCATTTTTGACCAAATTAAATCACATCTGTTAGTTTTGTACTAATGGATCAGGTGTTTGCTCCTCTCATCATAACATCGGAGAAGAAAGTACTTTTTATTCTTGATTGAAATTTCATTTTTATTAGACAAATCTTCAGCCTATAGCTAAACATATAGACTTCATAGTGTCTAGTTCCTTAAACTGCGGTGCTGGTGCTGCGGTAGCTTTGTCGCCTCACAGTTAGACGTTGCCCGTTCGATTCTCAGAGTGTCTTCTGTGTGGTGACATGCGTGAATGGGCGTTCCTTCGTTGAAGGTTGTGCATTAGGCCCGGCAAGCCAGCACGTAAAAATCTACTGCCAATCATTAGCGGACCAGAGTTCCGCTGTGGCGACCCCTAACTGGGAAAAGCCGAAAGACACAAACAAGTGTCGAGTTCCTTAATACACATGATCATCAATAAATCCACTACAGAAAATTTTATGTAGTGGCAAGATACTTTTTTTAAAATAGTATTGACAGCTACTGAGATTGCATGAAGGCAAATGCAATACAGCAGATTACCAAGACCAACTTCGTACAGTACATATCAGAAGTACCTGGGCTGATTTTTACATCCTGCTGTTGTCAGCTCAAACTGTAAACTATAGAGCATTCTCTGACTCCGTGCAGGTTTCCCCATAATCTCACTGGCAGTAATTTTCCCTTTCTGCAACTCTATTCATTACAGGACTTGTAATAAAAGCAACTACAAAGTACAATAGCAGACTGTTTCTAATTGCTTTTTCTAGGCAATCAATGTTGCATATTTTTTTGTCTAGCAAAACAAAGCTGTGTCCTGTCTAACCTGCAACATACAGCTGCACTGTCTTACAGGGCACACATTTCCTGGCATAGCTTGCTTAGGAGTTGGTCTGAAATAAATCCATTTTGACAGTTGCAATGTATACAGTAATTCTACTAGAATTCCTCAACACCTGGCATGTACAAGACTACATCTAATCTTAGGATGAGTTGTACCTCCATTCCTTTAAGTAATTGTTTTATGTTTATGAGCAAAAGATTGCAAACTTGTCATTGCTAAGGCTGAAGTGGTGCCTTCTAGGGTAAGGCAAGAAAGATTTTGGTATAACACTAGTTTCATGTCACTCAGGTGTAATTTGTGGAGGAATTTATTCTTTGGGGCCTATAGTACAGGTGAGCAGTATGCTAGCAGCATTTTTTTACTATGGAACTGCCTTGCATGCTTAGTGGGTGAAATGACCATCAGAGCACTGATTACTTTGTTTGCCATGAAAAGCAGTACTTGGACCATAAGGCAGTTATCTTGAGGTCTGCCTTGGGGTAGTAGTAGTTGGGATAAGCTTCGCTTGTGCTAGTGGAGATAGATCCTGAAAAGTCGTGTGTCTTTTTTTTTTGGGGGGGGGTTATTTGTTTATCATGTGGGAAAGTTTGGACTGCTTTTGAGTTTGGTTAGCTTCATTCAAGTGGTTGAGATTAGTTATGCTCCTGGATATTCATCCATTTTCCTCCATGGAAATTGGATTGTATTAAAAGTTCTAGCATTACGGTCTGTTTTGGCCCAGAAGACACTTTTGTGTAAATTAAGAATCAGACGTTTTTTTTTGGGGGGGGGGGGGTGCAGGCAGTATTTTGTACACTAATAGACTTTTCTCATAGTGATTCAAGATTAATCTCTGGTTTTATGGTCATTTAAGACTTGGTATCAATTTTTTAAACAACTTCATTAAATTCTTACATTTTAATTAACACGGGTAACACATTCAGCAATAGAAAAGAAAACCTTTTCATTTTCTTGCATTATACGTGCTTTCTTAAATCACTCCATTGCATAAATTGACTATTCCTATTTTCCCTTAATCATAACTCCTAAACATTATGAATGTGTTCTTTTTTATAATGTTTATTAATTTTATAACACTAACTTAATGGTATAGTAACCAGAAAAAAAATGTCCATAACTAAAAAGCAATATACATAGGAGAACACAATGTTTCTCTAACAGATTAAACAATTTTGTCCAAGCAATTAAATTTGCGTTAGTCCTTGCTTTTATAGTAACAATCTTATTCTTACAAAGGTGAATAAACTAACTTTAAAGACAAGAGTGGATAGGGATTTCCAATTTTTAGTAACAATTTTCCTTACTATAGAGTGGATATACCATAGTAAATGTTTGGTTTTAGGAATGACTTCAGGAACACTGAAAAGGATAAGGGAGTCAGAAATTATACAGTTGTCATTCCATAAAGCTTTACAAAGATATTTAAAGTCCAACCAAAATGGAGAAATTTTGCAATGAACAACCATAGGGTGGAAGGATGGCATAGTGGTTTAAGTGTTCACTTTATAGGCCCAAGGTGTACAGGGTTTAATTCCCACATGGAGTAACTGGCTAGGCTTAAAATGGCCCACAAGGGCAGTTAGCCTAGTACTAATCTATGAACCATATGTATCAGTCAGCATCCAGGGTGTCCACATCTCTAGCATTTCATTTCATCTTTCTTGTACATTATTGCTGTTCTGTGGGGTGAAAAAAAATTTATGTAAAAATTTCCGTGTGTATACATGCCAGAACAGGGAAGATGCGGATTCCTTCACAGATTGTAAACAGTATCTTTTTCTGAGAATACTGGTCTATTAACTTCTCTTGCATAATTCCAAAAATAAACCTCTGTTTCGCTAAAATTTTCTGAGAATTTTATAAAGAACATATATATGAAGTGTTCTTGGGTGAGCTATTAATTGTTGAGATAAAATCCAATATTTTTGTTACTCTTATTGTATGCCTTTGAGGGGTGCAAGCTTAGTATGTATAAAATCTTTACAAGTTTGGATGTCTAGCCAGTTGCAATTATGCAAGCTATATCTGCTGATCAAATAGTCTGCAGAACTTTATTAGCTGATGGAAATTAACTCCAGTATAATAGGTCACCCTTCTTAAATTCCAACATTTTCTGAGTATCAAAAGATGTCAAACATTTGTGTAAGCAATATGAAACATAATAAATTCTTAATTGGAAAACCTAAGCTTTTTAAACAGCAGCAGTATTTGTATTGTTTTATAAGAGGTGTGAGAACAAGTTTTGACCTTTCACTTTGAATGTATATTTTTAAAATCCATATAAAGATGTTTGTATTTGAATATATTGTTCAAACAATAGCTTATTACTATTAAGTAAGTTTCATGTGTTGATTTCCATTAGGATGTACAAGATGTATTATCCCAAAGCAACACTACATTAATAAATGCAGAGTTTGAATAAAAATATTTGGAAACCCTATACCTCCTTCATCCCAGCTTGTGGTGTGCCAGAGAAGATAAATTCTCATTTCTGGGATATCAAAGGAAGTTGAGTAATAAGTTAGTAATTTTCCGTTTAATTTTGACAGGTGGGGGAATTGGTGCTTGGCCAATGAATAAGATTTTAGGTTACAGTATCATTTTGATTAGTTAGTCTGCCTTCACATGGGAAGAAGAGTCTGTTCCAGTTGTCTGTTAGACTATTAATTGAGGTAATAGTAATTAGATGAGTGATTTTTTTTATAATTGGATTCAATAGTGATACCTAGATGTTTAATAAACATACCCTTCCAGTTTGTTTCTGAGCCAAGTTTCATAGTGACATTTTTATTCATTAGAAGTGCCTAAGTTTTGTTGTGATTGAATTTTAGATCACAGATGTTTGCAAATAAGTCTAGATTATGTAATAGCTGATCTGTTGAATTTTCAGTATCGTTAGTTTATTAGTAGGTCATCAGCAGACAGTTGTATCTTAGGGGATAATTTGACACTTTATATCCTTTAACACTCTCATTTCTAACATAATTCAGAATAGGCTTAATAGCTAGGGTAAAGAGTAATGGGGTGGGGGTAGACGAGATCCAATCTTGACATAGGTTATGGACTTTTCATACATTTTTTAATTAATCCTCGAGTTTGGGGAGAAAATGTATTTTTGCAGCACTTTAAACCGATATGGACAGCTTAGGGAGTTTACCAAGACTGGTCAAGATGTTTGCCAAGTCTGTTGAGGACAGTAATCTAATTACATTGTCTTGTACCTTTCTATTTTTGATAAACCCAGTTTGGTCTTGATGAATTAATATTGGAAGAATATTATTTATTGTGTCTGCTAAGACAGACATGAATATCTTGTAATCAGTGTTGAGCAAAGAAATTGGGCCTGTATGATGTGCAAAGGTTGGGCTCTCTATTTGGTTTTAGGATAGGAGAGAGGATAGAATATTTCCATGAGGGAGGAATGTTTGCTGTAGTTTTAACTTTTTTAAATGCATTGAATAAGATTTTCAAGATGTTACCAGGTAGGAGCTTGTAAAATTCTGGACTTAGACCATCTAGCCCTGGTGCCTTTTTTCTCAAGATTTTTTTTTTTTTTTTTTTTAATTCTTCAAAGGAAAAGAGTAACTTTTTGTGATGGATAGCTTCTTTTGAATATTATTAGCAAGAAAGTTGTCTATCCTTTTATCACTTGCAGATAAGTTAATCTTGCAATAGTTTTTAAAACCTAAGATTTTTTTATTTCTAACTTTGATAGTCTGATTATTTCTGGTGTATTTTTCTTTTATATGACTTTTTCATTTAATTACTTGAATCTAATCGCAATCCTATATATATACTCTCGGGATTGAGTAGGATTGTAATCACATTTTTGCCAGATTTATTGTTTTTTTTTTATGCTGCATAACATCCTGATATTCCTTGTTCAGTTTAGATATGTCAGCTAATGCAGATTTGTTATTTTGATTTTTAGTTTATCAATTTCTTTTTGTATGTCTACCAATTTTTTATCCCACTCTTTCCTTTTATTTATATACCGACTTTTGACTTTACTATGCAAGAATATCTGTAGTGTCCCGTAGGATAGTATCTGAAACATCTCCCTTATTATTGGCATCTAGGTAAAGCATTTTTTTATCTAGAAACCATTCTTTAAATCCTTGTACTGTTACTAGGTAAGCAGGTAGTCTTTGGCAGAAGTTTAAGGGGTCAATTTTAAGTGTGACACTGAAGGTGATAGCATTATAGTCAGACATAGGGCATGATGTCAGCATTACATTATCAGTTTTGACCAGTAAAGAACTAGTTACAAGGACTGTGTTGGTCTGTATACCAAATCTATAAGAGTAGTGAAAGTGCTTCCAGGGAAGATATTTTATATGGTCGATGTCAATTAGGTTTCTGTCTTTTATGTAGTTGAAGTGCTTGGCAACAGGGAACATATTGAATGGCTTAGAGCTTGTGGTATCAGTGGAGAATAAGATGCAATTAAAATCAACTACTAATAACTCACCTTTAGACTTCAATGTTATGGTGTCTAAATGTTTTTTCAGTTTTAGTTCCATACCCAGTATCCAGTAAGTGTGGTGGTGGTGCTGCAGTAGCATTGTTGCCTCACAGTAAGACGTCCTGTTAGATTCTCAGCTAAAACGTCTTCTGTGTGGAGACGTGCGTGAATGGGAGTACCTTTGTTGAAGGTTGTGCATCAGGCCTGGCAAGTCTGTACATAAAAATCTACTGCCAGTCATTAGCGGACCGGCGTTCCGCTGTGGCGACCACTAACTGGGAAAAGCCGAAAGATGCAACAAGTCTGACTAAAGCAAGCATGCCATCATTGCTCAAGTATGAGTCAACTATTTCTGGAATTCTCTTTGATTTACTGTGTAAAACTAGAACACCTCTTTTGTGGTTGTAGTTTGAGCTTACCAAAGTCTTATAATCCTTAAAGGTTAATTTGTTTAAATCTTCTGTTAATAAGTGGGATTCTGAATGAATGCAAAATCTGCTATATGTAGCATTAAGTATTTGACACTGCTCCTTTTGTGGGATTGTTCAACCCATTGACATTAATAGATAATGTTAAATAAGTACTTTTCTGTTATGGGGCAACACTGCTAACGCCATGCAATGATTGCACAGCTGTTTCAAAGCCCTCCTGATAACTGTGGAGAAGTGACTTTTTTTTGCAGCAGCAGCTGTTTTCAGAGGTTAGTTTGTTTTGTTGTTACTCAAGGGCCAAGACTTTCGTGTGTTTGTCTAAATCGATTGGTTTCATCCAGTGTTAAGTGCAAGTAAACCCTTCATGTGCAGATACATAGCTTAGCTTCACCAGGCTTGGTTTCTGACTTCATGTACATATACAAGACAAGTGCAGAGACGGTGATTATCTTTTTGAAGGCTGTAGAACATGGAGCTGTTAATTTTTATTAATCCAAAATGTATGACATGTATGGGCTTTGGGGAACATTTTGACCATGAAGCCATCATCCACTTCCAGTGCAGTACAGGCCTACAGTCCTAGTGAAACATGTAAAGTATTTCGTGCTCATGTGCTGATGTTTGGATCAGTGCCTATGCTCCAGGGTACAGTGTTGCCTCTGTGGATTACCTTTACTGCTGATTATGCCTTTTGACCACCCACTAGGAACTTGCTTACCTTTAGGAAAAGTCATTTCTCACTTGCGTTTTAATTATGGAAATACAGTTCCAGGCTTCACTTGCACAGAATTTGAAAGGTGCCACAGCCGCTTCCCTCTCCTGTGCTGCCCTCTGTCAGTAACTAAGTGGATGCTAACTAAAAGGAGGATGCTAGAGGTCTGCTCTTCATATTTTGGGCAACTTCACTTTCTTGACCCGTTTTCCTTCGTTTCTTACTTGAAAGGTAAAAATGAAAATGCTCCCAGCTTTGATGTGGATAATTAAATGTAGCAAACCAAATTACTGATTCATTTCAGCAGCAGATGTGAGATAATTGGGAGCGCATGCTAAAATTCCAAACGCTCATTACGAGTGTTGCCCGATAATGGAAAAGTACTGTTAAATATCATTTGATGGAGACTATTATATGTGAAAATGAGAAGTGCTTTCATTTCAAAAGTGATTCATTATGACAAATACATTTTTAAAACTGCAATTTAAAAACTAAATTTGAAAATAAAACTGTGTACTTCAGTAACCTGCATGGATAAATTATATCCAGGCTTACTATAGCTTTCTCAGAAGCCGCAAACCCTCTCATGACATCGAGTGGGAATTCCTAGCTACTGCAGGTTAATAGCAAGCAGAGGGGGGATCTGCATGTACATTAAAAACATACAAAAGAAGAAATTCAATTTAATATACAATGTATGCATGAGCTAAAAACCTGAAGCTGTTTATAATTTCTTATTTTATCTAAACAGACTAAGATAAATTGATCCTAATTTGCTGCTATGAGGAAATACAAGACTGTAATGTCATTTAAAGCAGACAGGAAAAAAGATGCATTTAAAACCGTCACTGTCAGAACCATATTTATAATTTAAATATAAATGTAATTCGGATAAAATCATTATTTACAGTAAAGCATATGCTTCTAAGACTTTTTAGATAATTGCTAAATGAACGAAAACAAGGTTGTCATTCTTGAATCTGACTGGCTTTTAGATTTCAGTGAAGAGAAACCGGTTCAGAGGTAACGCCTACTTTCTGCAACACTGCAGATTTTCTCATGAGTCTGAGCTAATTGAAGCCATTAGAAGCTTGAACTTGTCACAAAGGTGGTCAAAACTCCATCAGGAAAGTAAGTAGGTGGGAATTTTCTAGTGAAGTGAAGCTTTTAAGTATAACTTGTAAAATGATTAAACTAAGGGCTCTAAATTGCCAACCATACACAGCTGTAAAATGGTTCCATATTATATGAACGAAGACACTTTCTTTCACATGCATCTTAATTGAGCTTGAAAGCAGGAAAAGGCAAAATACCGAAACTGCATATAAGCAAATTCTTTCCTTGGGAAAGAAATCAGATGGCCACCTTCATTAAGTAGTAGTGTGATCTCGGAGTTGGTATATTTAAGTAGGGGGGTGTGGGGGGCAAAGCCCGCCACTTTAAAGTTTCAAAGTTTTTTTTTCTCTTTTGGAACAGCAATTTTTTTTTTATTTATTTTTTTTCCCTGGGGAAAAAATTGCTGTTGTAAGTGTTCGGGATTGTAAGCATTAGCTTACATGGGGTTCTCTGTAAGCGTTTGCTGATTTAATATAGACCCTACAAAAGATTTCAGCAAAATGGAGCACATTGCAGAAGTTCAGTTAAGTAGTAAATGTATATATAATAAAATGTTGCCGCTTTCCTTTTAATTACTTAACAGTAACACAGTAAGCATTTCTCTCTCTGGCATTGATTAAATACTATGACACTAGGACTAAAACAGAAAGGGAAGGCACATAAATAGAAAAAAATGTGTGTAGGATATAAAAAGAAATGTATATAAATATATGAAATGAGTAAGTAATTTTATACCACTTCACTAGTGCTATGCCATGTATATAAAGAGATAAAAGTATAAAATAGTTTGCAGTTGATCAGATTTATTTACTTGAATTTTGAATAATATATATTTATAAAGTTAGCATTTTTGTGGTTAAGATAATAGGAGAGAGAAAGTTACAGTACCTTCCGAGTATGATTCCACATTATTTAGAAGGGAGAAAACAAACTTGTATGAAATGTGAAGTTATGTATAATCATTTGTCTATGGGCTTCTGTTTTTCTTTAATAGTCCACTCATTTTTTTGAAGCTTGTCTTTTTAAGTTCATTGAAGAATCCATGGGTTCAGGTTGAATTAAAAGGTTCTTTTTTTTTTGGACAAATGTGGATGCTTTGAGAGTCAAGTTTTCTTACCTTCTGGTAGGGATAGTCTTATTCTTGCTGGGAATATGAGTTGTGCTGTGATTCCTTCCTTTTTAATGATTTTATTAGAGGGACACATCCTCTTCTTTCAAACCTTACAGGGGGTGAAAAGTCGTTGTCGAACCTGATAGTTTTGTCACCAATTTTTAATGGAGCAAGGGACCAGGCAGTTCTTAAAACCAAGGTCTTTGTCTTGAGTGGAGATCAATTTTAAAGTAATAGATCTTAGATGGCTCTTTTTACTGGATACAGAAGTTATAGTTAGACCTTTGTATCCTTTCTATCCCAAAGGACAATGCTTCAGGTAGGTTTAGGATTTTAGGAATCCAAGAAGTCAGGAAATTAATCAAATTGTGAATTCAAGATGTCAGGAAATCAAATTGTACCCCTCCATCTGCTCTAGGATGCCATAGAGTCTTGTTTCTCCTGGTTCTATTCTCAATGTTTTCTATCTTTTCAGTGAGTCTGGCGTTTTCTTGAAAGTTTTTTTTTCTGTTAACCTGTAGTCTATATCTGTTCCAGAATCTTCAAAAGCAGCAGTCTGGGCAGTTTGTTGTTTTAAGGACTTCATTTAATAAGGTTATTTGTTTGGGGGTATCTTTTATATTGTCCACTTTTAAGTTTAATTTGTCTCTTTTACCCGACAAGTCTTGAACTGCAATAAGGATTTTAGCTTAAAATTGCACCAACTTGTAGCTTATGACTTCCAGAATCTGATTTTAGTAGTTTCAGGTCTTTGTTGGTGAAATTGAATAAAATCCTGTCAGGAAAAAATGAGGACTGCAGAGCACAAGAACTCTGCTGTTTTCAGCTTGCCATTCAGTATTTTATGTGGCCTTTCTAGCTGTTGCTGGTGTTTAGTGAGGTACATGCCAAATGGGGCATTATTCTCTGACTGGTCTAATGAAGGAAGAGTGAAGAGATGATGACCTCTTTCTTCCTGGATGCAAAACCCCTGGTAAAGAGATGTGCCACATGACCACAGTGGCAATGTGGTGGTAGAAGGAGAGGTTGCTGTCGACCTGTGTCCCCATGCTGGAGGGACAGGTTCATAACCCAGAGATTGCCCATGCTCTGGAATAGACTTCCCATACATGTTAAGCAGAGTACCTCACTGGCCCTTTTCAAGAGAAGTCTTGAGTGGATGGGAAATGGCAAGTTCACCCCAGAGATCACTCCAGTGGCTCTATTTGATAGAAGCACTGGGAACTAATGGCAGCATGATGCCAGGGCACTTGTGGGCTAGGCTTGTAACAGCTCCAGGGCCGTTGGCCTAGTACATATACATGAACGTATATTCACTGCGTGTATCTTGGTGTCCATATCCATAAGTGAGTGTCCAGTTTCTCACTTTGTTTTACCTTTTGTTTTAATCTTACCCCACATATCTTTAGCTGCCATAACAGAAGTATTTTAATTCATATTCCTAAATGATTCATCTTATGCCATTACAAATATTGATATTACTGAGCAAAGTCATGCGAGGGTATGTAACTTATGGCTATAGACTTCATTCATTTTATATGCGGAAAAGACATGAAACTGTGTGTTCCACAAAACTGTCCTTTTCTGTTTATCAAGTACAAAATACCTGCAAATAAAGCCATTTTTTTAATTTACCATAACAATGATATCCTTAAATTTCTGAGTATGTTATATGCATTGCCAGTGGCTTAAAATATAAAGCAAATTTTAAGGGGAAAGAGGAGACCCCTGTCTCGTTTCTCTGTTCCAACACAATTTCAGAGAGGAACCCTCCCACTTTAATTTTTGCCTCCAATCCTTTATATATTCTAATCTTATTGTGTTGGGTAATCCCACTGCTTTCATTACCCTATTAGTAATATTCCCGCTTACTCCAAATGTTTTCTCTGCCTCAAGACGCACTAACAGTGGTGGTATTTTTCTTAAATTCTGCTTCCCTCTGGATCACTTTTTTTCTTATTAATGTCAAATGTTTACCTCCTTTCCTCAACCACATTGATAAATATCAATTTTGGCAACACCTTTGCCTTTCCTTGAGCTGGTTTAGACATGCTTTAAAATCATGGTTTTAAAAATGAAACCGTTCTGAGAGTCTGAGTCTTCCCTGTTTGAATTACAGCCACCACAGCTTTCTTCCAAGATGATGGTGCCCCCTCCTTTTAAAATACTATTAAAATCTTCCAGATCTTTCTTCCCTCCTAACTTGTAGACTTCAGCAGGAATGCCATCTGTTCCTGGTGATTATACATCACTGTTTTTCTCTAATCTCTTCCTGTCTTAGCTATTAATTTTTGAACCTCATCCACTAACCTTGGCATAACTGAATCTTCCATAAATGTTTCCGTTAGTGCTCCTTTTGGTTTCTACATTGCTATTTGTACAAATTTTCATAAAATTTCTGAAATCTTTAAAACCTGTATAGGATCCTGGTTATTTTTCTTGTCATAAGTTCCTTAAGTTTGGTGACTGCCTTTTCTACATCACCTAAGATGCTGCACTAAGTCTGTGCTTTGGAGTTGGCAAAAAAATAGTTGCTTAACAATCATTCTAATATTGTGTTCTCCAAGTATTTCTTTACTTTATGTATAGCATTCTGCACTTCTCTTGTTTTGTGAAATTCTCCTTATTCTGTATTACTTTAACCTTTGTTAGCCCTCTGAACTATTAGTCCTGATCCATATCTTTTTCTACCCTGTTTTTAGAACTCCATTTCCATTTTATCTCACTTATTTAGCTAAAACTCAAATTTCCACCACCTATCCTTTAAATCCTTCTTTAACAGGTAGGTGGGAAAGCACCAGTGTCACTTATTTTACAATCAGTTTTTGACATTTGTTAACCAGGGTAGTCCAACTGGGTCACAAGACCTGTTTTCCGTGGAGGCAGGGAGAAAAGCTCCACAATTTTTAGAAAATTACAAGACTTGAAAGCAAACTACAATATACAAGTATACAGTGCGTACATTGTTAATTTAGCTGTGAGATAACACTTTACACAAAATTATAAATTTGACAAGACTTTTAACATGATAGTGTTACTGCCTCAGTGATAGGATATTTGCACAATACCACATTGAATATTAATTTTGGCAACATCTTTGCCTTTCTTAGATTTAGTGGAGAGACAAATGCTTTATAATCATGTAAACCCATGTTTAAATTGGAAGAATACTTGTGCTGTTTAGTTCATAAGGAGGTAGAAAGATGGCAGTAGTTTGGTATATTTTTTTTCCAGTCTTGACGGTGCTTAATGGTAGTGGACATGTTAATGTAATTGAAGGAGGTATAGGAGAGCAGATTCTGTATTAAATGGCCACTGCAACTCCAAATGTAATGGAACAACAAAAGGAAGGCACAGTCTTCAAGCAAAAACGTTTATTCCCTCTTCACACAATAGCACCTCTGCTGTTAAGCCTTCAAGGTATCCAACTTCCCTCATCCCATATATACTCACTCAGTTAATTAAGTAAATCAAATACTTCCAGTTAAGTTTTGTATTTAAACCCTTGGGAACCAAGCTATCAAATTTCAGAGTAAAAAATGTGTGTTTATACAACAATTTTTTCTTTTACAGCTACAGATTGTATATTAGCTTGGGTTCTGCATGTGCATAGCCATGATTTATGTAGGTGGTGTTTTAGGAAGACTTTAAAGAGAAGGTAGCCTAATGTTGGGAGGGAGGGTATTCCAAGATTTAGCAATAGAGTGTGAGTTCAGGGATTTTCCTGGGTTTGTAGAAGATTTGTATATTTGAAGGAGGCTTATCTTTAGATCTGATGGGTCTGTTAGGTTTGTGATGTATTAGGTCTTGTAGAGCTCGACAGGCATTGGGCCTATAAAATTGGTTGTATGTTGTAATTAGGTGTGTATATGACGTCTGTGTTAATTCTAACCAGTTTAATTATTTGAATGGTGTGCATTGTGTACGGTAGTTGGAGTTTATTGCGAACTTTGCAACTTAGTTGTAGCGTTCCTCCGATTTAGTTTTGGTGTAGTTCTGCAGATTGGTCAGTATACAGGTACTACAGAGAAATGATGGGCGAAGGAAGGTTTTAGCCACGGGGTAGTTTTGGTTGTAGTGGTAAGGAATTGTCTGTTTCTGTAGAGTATTCCTAGTTTTTATGGGTTTCTTTTGATATTTTGTTGAACATGAGGGCCAAAGTTGAGTTAATTATAACATGAAGTAGCTCAGTTTCTTGAACCGTGTCTGATAGTATTGTCTGCTGCATAAATATTTAGTTGGCCTGTGTTGAGGGTGGTATTTTTGGGGTGTAATGCAATTATTTTTTGAATTTAGAAAGAGCTGTGACTCTAAGCCATGATTCAATTGCTGAGAAAGATTGTTGGGTTTTGATTAGCAGTTCAGGGAGAATATGGGAGGTGCAGATTAAGGTTGAGTTATCTGCATACTGTAATCTTTCTGGGGAAGAGCTGTACAGGTTATTGTTGAATGTTAAATAGTAATGGTCCCATGATAGAGCTTTGGGTTACTCCTATGAGGGTTGTTAGGGTGAGAGTTGTTTTGACCATTTAACTGCTCGTTTCCTATCATGGAGGTAACTTTGGAACCATTTGAGTGTGGAGGAGGAACAACCTTTCTCGTGCATGAACTTAAGTGGTTATTGGATGTGTTGAAGCTTTCAGTTAAATGCACATGTTACTGGAAAATATTTCTATCCAGTATAGCCCAATAACTGTACCTTGGGGAAAATGTAAACTTTCAATTTCAGCAATAGGATCTTAGTTTTCCTTGCCAACTATTTTCATAATTCAGAATCCCTTGTAGGGCCTCTTGATACATCCTTACTGTTGAAAATCAAATTCCTGTCTCCACCTCTTAAGTAATATTCCCTCTGACAGCTGCTTATTTCTCCCACAATTTTCTTAAGCTCCTTAAAAAAATTTTGGTGGAAAATACCTAACAGTGTAATCCTCCCTTCTCAGTAGTTAATTGCTACCTCTAATCTACCATTCATTTATCCTGTTATCACTTTTGGAGCCCCTCTAGCAATCAGTATTGGTATTTTCCTTTGTCCCTGATATTTTGCTGAATATCCATTCTGAAAAATTCACATGCTAATTTCCTTCCGGTTATGTCTCCTGCAGCATTGCTATTTGCACTTGGCATTCCTTAATATAATTCAGTACTTTTTTCCTCTGTCTATAGCTGTAAGGCCATTTACAATTCAAGGTGCTATGGATAGAGCAGCCATTATGATAAAAATGCTATTCCCACTTGTTATACGTGAGTTTTTTAAATGTGCATTTCTAATTTGTCTTGCATAACATGTATGACAAGGTGATCTTTCTATATAGTTATTACCATTTGAATGTATGTTACATTTCTTAAGGCTTAGTTCTTTGTTCAAGGGTTTTCATTAAAATATTCAGAACGCCCCATCCCCTATACACTTAAAATGTCATATGCAGATTTCTTCAAAGTCCTATCCCTGTATTCCTTCTCCTGCTGGCTGTTGAGGGAGGATCTGTGGCTGGCATTTAGGGCATTGTCAGACCCAACCCTGATGGATATCCAGCATATCTGCAAAATAAGCAGCATCAGACTTGCCCATTCATAAGACTTGAACCAGGAGAGACGGATAAGTATCCCAGAAACTACTAATTTGGCACATGCTCCCCATCCATGTGAAGCAAGGTTCTGCCCTAACCCATTTTAACTAACTTTGACAGTTGAAAGGGGAATAGAAAATTCATCCCTGGTTTGGCACCTATGCCTCTAATGTAAACAGGCAGACAATAGATGGTTTATCCCCAAACCCCTGCTTAACATTTATCAAAGGTACCATAACTTGAGATTTGGAGTGCATGACTAAGCTTAAAAAGGCCCTAGTAATCATTAGCCTAGTACACCCCTATGAATTTATGAACTCAAATGCACAAAACTATGTACACTTTTAGTAAATGAAATTTAACCATCCAGGTAAGGGCAGTTGTCCTAAACTGACAGATGCATCCACAAGCATAATCTAATCTAAGGTTACACATACTAAAGTGCATGTTAGAGCCTGTGTTCCCACGTACTCCAGTTATATACGTGTCTCTGTTCGCCTCCCAGATGTGAGGAACAGCTTGTATGTTTTCAGCGGTCATTTTTTTAACCATTAAAAGGTGCACGGGCTGCCCTTAAGTAAAAATCATTCACTATTCTGTTAAATGCATTAAAGTGTTAACGGCTGCTGGGGAGGCTACTCTTTCTTCTTCACTTCCCATAATTTTGAACTTTCACTTTACGTCTTGTCATCCTACCTTTAAATATTGCATTCCCTTAACAAAGAATGCTTAGACTGCTAAAGATCTCCTTGCAACTGCTGACAGCTTGTCTCCATGTTAAAGTAGTCCGCAATGAAAAAAGTTAATTTGCGGATGCTTGAGGGGAATCTTCAAATTTCATTCTGAACAGAATGTACTGAATTCCCTGGCTAACTACCTTCAGCTGCAGACTTCTGTCACTGAACACTTGCTAATGGGAAAAACAAGCTGAAATCTTTCCAGATGCAAGAAGATTGGATTTTTTTCATGGCTTTCATCATTTGTCTTATTTTTCAAACCTGCTTGCTAACTGAAAAAGCCTTGCTCATTGCTTGTGCCAAGGACATTAATCTTGACATCTGCCCTTGTAAAAACTAGGCAAATATCGTAGTTCTGCATATAGTCAGTACACTTTATACCCGGCTCCCACTCCAGCAGCCCTGATCACGTTATTACATTAACTTAAACTTACTCCTGTTCAGCTTTTCTTCTGTTTATATTGTAAGACTTGTATTTCTTGCAAGTAAAATACTTTTTCCTTGAATATCTATAACACAGGAGTTTTTCAAGACTACCCCTACTCGCGTATAGCCTTGATTACACACTATACATAACAGCTTTATAACCTGCAGATTATATCATGAAATGTCTTGCTTAAATACTTAACAATTTTTACTTGGTTACTACTTTTTCCCTTTAGTGTCCTCCAAAACATTAAAGGCAGTATAGGGTATATGCTTTATAGTTCAGCCACAAGTTTAACAAAGTCGTCAAAAGTCCAGTCTTTCCATAGCCCCTTTTATTTGCAAGTCCATATTTCACCAAAGTGATTGACTGCTTTATAATCTCATTAGTTAATTTCAGTTTTGCTGGTCCTGATAATCTGCATCTCCCAACACCGGACTCTGGTTTGTCTAATGTACTTTTGATCCTTCTAAGTGGTTTAACTGCCTAAATCTTCTGTGCTTCTAGTCTTTTGCCATTTGACTTGTCCCATCCAAATTTCACTTACAAACATTGGAGAGGTTTCACTGAAACCGTCTCTGAACTTTACTGTCAGCAGGATGAGAGGCAGAGGACCCCTTCTGCTTGCCTGTTCACTTTTTGAGAATCATAAATATCTTTGATCCTCCAGGAAGAGAGTTCTCTGCATACAGCAGGATGTAGCAGCTTAAATCTCACACTTGCCTCTCTATATTCTCTGATTGCTGGGTTAAATTTTGCATTGCTTCTGCCTGGTGTACAGTGAATAATCATTTTAAATATTCTGCTGTCTCCAATTTCTAATACTTTGCTTTTCTGCCACAATTCTGTCAGGAACTTTCTCTGCTGGCATAATTACATTTTTACTTTCTCGTTGCCAGATTTGGAGTATATACCATTTCCTCAAAAGTTGACAAAACCTGCTGTGGAACATTGTGCAGTTGAATATTTGTACTTTCATAACTTTGTTGCAGTCTTTACCTTAGTTTCTCTAGCTAGTGCAAGAAAATTTAGTTTGTCTTCTAACTCTATTTTTTTGCAATTGCTCCTTTAGAAACTTCATGTTCAGACTTTCATTTCAAATGCAGATGTTTGCTTCTCAGTTCATCTGATTAACTGTCTTAAACCTTCAGTTTTTCTATTTTTTTCCCATTTGACTTGTCCCATCCATATTTCACTTACTGTAAGCACATCTGAATACATTTAAATATTTTTTCCTCTAAATTACTAGAAGCCATTTACATGCCGAGTTACCAACCTTGCCACACAACCTTCAACTGCATTTATTTAGCATCTAGTCACTGATTTGTGATTTGAAAGCTGTGTCCATTTCACTCCATTGATGGAACATTTGGCTAAAGAGCCAACTGCTTTGGCAGAGAGGGAGAAAACACTGGCTGTGGCCCTGGTTTAGTTGCTCAGGCATTTGCAGGAGTTTGAGTTGGAGAGACCAGGAACCAAGAGGTTTAGCCTGACTGTCTTCAGGTGGTGGGGGGAGAGACAGCTTTGAGCATACACCCATATGATAGTCATCCTATTTCAGTGTTGGGTTCATGTAGATGTGCTTATTCAAAGGGTCACACATTTTTCCAGTCACTCATACAGAGGTATGAAAGTGTAGCTCGGTGTCCATTGTAGATCAAGGCTTTGCTTGATTTTTGTGCAGTGGGATGACTGGCTTGAAGCAGGAAATAGTGTCCTCCTGCCAGTATGAAAGGCCTACTCTAGCTTGCATGATCTCCACAAGAGCAGTGGTGAGGCTGGGAGGGAGAGCTGCAGTGGAACAGAACAAAAATGTAAAAACTAACATCTGAAGAAAGTCTGTTTTAAATTTTAAGCACGTTAAGCCCATTTTGACAGTCTCAAAATATTTTGTTGCAGGTTTGTTACAAAGCTGCTTGAAGACTTGGTGTATTTTGTAGCAGACGTACCCGTTAACGGGCAAGATGTATTGGAGGTGGTTGTCAATAAGCCCAATCGAGAGAGGCAAAAATTGATGAGAGAGCAAAATATCCTTAAGCAGGTAAAGTTGCATTCCCATTGTAATTAGTACTGGATAGTTTCCAGCTTTTGATAAGAGCAGGAGTAATCTTTGTGAAAACCTGCAGTAAAATGCTGATGTTGGTAACATGCACAGAGCTTGGGTTTGTTGTCAGGGGACCTTTACTAGTTGGCAAGTAGTTCTATTTACTTGTATTGAAATTTGTTTCTCAAGTCAGCTTTTTTTGAGATGTATCCCTTTATTGGAACATGCTGGTGATGTGCCTGGAGTCCAGAGTTCTTTGCAGCGGATTATCTGTTTTGAAAGAGCTAAAGTTTTAGTTCCATTTTCTTGAAAGCTCAAGCACATC
The DNA here is from genome assembly GCF_019279795.1 of Protopterus annectens. NCBI lineage: Eukaryota > Metazoa > Chordata > Ceratodontiformes > Protopteridae > Protopterus > Protopterus annectens. Next base: position 1,464,363,513 of record NC_056739.1, read on the forward strand.
CTGTGAGACTGCTCTTTTGTCAGCAAATTCTGGCAGAATGATGAGCAGAAGGTTATTAGAGGTTACAGTACATGATCATGTCTTAGTATTACAAAACCAGGGTGGGTGTTTGGCATAATGGTTAAGGTGTTTACCTTACAGGCTCGAGGTGCAGGATTTGATTCTCACATGGGGTAATTGGCTAGGCTTCAAATGGGCCCACAAGGGCAGTTAGCCTAGTAGTAATCTATGAACCTAATGTAAACTGGCACTGTTGCTATGGTAATTTGTATCATACTTGCCTTGAAAGTTCTGGTAGTCTTATAATTAGACTGGCAAGATGGAATTGAGATGCATCCGAAGATTTTCAAATACATCTTTGGTAAATAATCGAACAATGAAGACTTTAGGTCTTGTTCTTGCTGCGAATTCACATGTGGTTTGCTAGCATAGAGCAGGGTTTGAATCCTGTGTGATTAATCTTTACCATTACCAAAGGCTTTTGATTTGTTTTCACTTAACCCCCACCCAAACACATTTCTTCCAATTTGCTTCACTGTTTAAGAATTACTATGCAGTATTTGTTTGCCTCTTTATTTGAAGTTTCTTCCATGCCATTTCTGCACTTCAGTGTCAGGTGAGAGAAGGGATGATCCAATGTCTCACAGGTTAAATAGCTAGGCATGCATTTTTCAGGGTATTTAGTCATTTGTGTACAGTTTTCTTCAAAATGCTTTTTGTCTAACCTGGTTAGAAAAGTACCTGTTTTAGCTTGTGGATAACAGAACTTTGAGAAGTGATGTGGATGTTTCCCTTCTCCTTTTATTTTGTAGTTTATTCTGTCATGATTCTTGAGGGTTTCTATCCAATGTGGGACAGAAATAATTCTGCTTAATCAATCTTCTCTTGAAGATATCGCGACTTTAGACACACTGGCCAGGCTGACCAATGGAAGAATTCCCAAGACTGCAGAAGCCATAACTGATTCTTAGCCTGAACAAGCAAACTCAACACCACAATGGGCACAAAGGTTAGGGAAAGTTGTAGAAATGTTAGCGATACTACTGCTGATGAAATATTTATTACATACAACAGAAACAATACATACTATGTACACTAGGGTGGAAAACAGTGGGAGTACAAATATGCCTTCAGCTGCATCTAACTTATTAAAAAAGTAATAAAAATAAATATACTTCAAGGCTGGTCAAACAGGACAATACACTTGAGCTACTCCATGTTCAACTCACCATAGGCAAAATCCAGTACCATTTCCATAGAAGCTGTAAGTTTTTATGACCCAGGAAACCCATACCGTGTATTTAAACTTATTAGAAACTCTCTCCATCCAGCAGAGTACCATATTCATAGGTGATTTTAATTACCCCGCTATTAACTGGGAGACCTATATGACACCAAATGTACATGCACAGAGATTCCTGCATTTTGCAAACACACAGTCCCTTGACCAAATTGTCAGTAACCCAGCCATGGGAGCGACCATACTGGATCTAATCCTCTGTAATATGGGAAAGTTCTGCACACCCTCTAGTGTAATGTCTTCCCTGGTAAGGTCAGACCACATAATGTGGTTTCCTTTGAAGTAAAAATAAAACCTAGACCCCCAGCTAACCCTGGAAGATTCAGAAACTTCTGTTATAAGGCTGACTTCCTGCTATTAAATGATAACCTGGCAACATTTCAAGCCCCTGTAAACCCTAAGAACACTGCCTATGCAGAGCTGCTGACAGAAACCCTATACAAACATGTTAATAGCTGCATTGTGGCAGCTTCTGCCCACCAGGAAGAACTAAAGAACTAACTTACAGAAACAACCAACCCTGGTGGAACCATTAAATCAACAGGCTGTATAACAGAAGGAAGAAAATCATGGCAAAAATTAGGAGCTGCAGCACCCATTAGGATAAAAGTGCACTCCAAACTAAACAAACTACTCTGAGGACAAATAGTCTACCAAAGCCAAATTTGAGGTAAATTTGGCCTCCCAGGTCAAAGACCAACCCCAAGGCATTCTTTAGCTATGTCTACAACCTCAATGGCAATACACAGTTGTGTGCTGAACTGATAGTAAACGGAACCACCAATGCTGAGTCTAAAGATGTAGCAAACCTACTAGCCGACAAATTCCGCTCCAAGTTTACCCCTCTCTCCCAACCTTCCCTCAGGAATTGCCATCAAATACAGCTCCCCCTGCTTATTAGGGAACAGTTCCTCTAAGGCCAAGAACACCATCGTTGGGCTCTGACAATATCCCAGGATGCCTTTTAAATGGCATGAAAAATGACATATCAGGCCCTCTGGAATTGCTATTTAACTGTAACCTCCAAACAGGCTTTGAGCCTCATGGTTTTCTGACCATGTGAATATTACAGGTAAGATTGTGGTTTCCCATGGTGAGTTTTTTCTATGAGCCTATGAATTTACAACGGCCATACCTCTGCACAAAGGTAGGCCATCTGCAGTCCCTGGAAACTACAGACCCATAAGTCTTACTGGACTTGTATGCAAAGCCATGGAATGAATTATCATGGAAATGATCAAGGACCCAACTCAGTTTGGTTTCATCAAGGGCAGGTCATGCCTCCTCAACCTGGTGGATGACTTTGAGAAGGTCACCAAAGCAAAGTATGGGGGCAAATGGCCCACACTGCCTACCTTGACCTGGCCAAGGCATTTGACACGATACTTCATTTGTTGCTTGTTAAGAGGTTGGGTACAAACCCATGTCTCATGGTGGATAGCCACCTAGCTCACAGACAGGACCCATGAAGTGGGAAGTTGAGGTATCCACCTCTACAAAGAGACCAGTCTCGAGTGAAGTCCCTCAGGGATCGGTCCTCAGATGTCTCCTTTTTGGCATTTATTTCTGAGGTCAAGGCCAATGTCAGTGGTCTTGCTGACTAAATCTGCAGATTGTAAATTAAGAGATGTAATTGAATCCCACACAGACATAAATGTTCTCCAGGAATGACTGACACAAGCAACTGGTTTCAGAGGCATGGACTAAAACTAAATTCTGAGAAGTTCATAATAGTATCCTTTGGGAAGTCCTCCTTACCTGGTAACCATCGTATTAACAGCACCCCCTTAGAGTTGACCCAGTAGTCAGGGACTTAAGGACACACAGTAGTCTAGCCTTTAACCATCACGTCTACAGTAGTGAGGAAATTGTTCTGTGGTGCATGACTTGTAAACAAAACTATGGCATCTAGGTCCAAGGAAGTCATTGTTCCACTGTATTTGGCATTTATCAGACCTATTATCTAGTACAGTGCCCTCTTTGGTATGTACCTAACGAGGCATATTCAACAACTGGAACGTCCACAGAGGTACCTCACTAAAAATACAGGGTACAAGTAAAATGGTCCATGCAGACTGTCATAAGGCCATATTCCTGAATTCCGTCTCCTACAGGCTGTTGAATGGAGACCTGTGCCTGGCATACAGGGCATTGTCTGACCCCACTCTGGACCTCCTTCATATCCACAAAACAAACGGCATCAGAAATACCCATTTCAAAGACTTAATCCTTGCCTGTTATATAAATAAGACCTAATGGAGACTCTGGTATGTATCCCAGAGATTACCTAGTCTCTGGAACAGGCTTCCCATTCATGTGAAGCAGATTTCTCCCTAACCCAATTCAATTGTAACTTGGACGATTGGATAGGGAACAGGAAATTCATCCCTGGCTTGGTATCTGTCTTTCTAATGGACGTAGGCAGCCTGTAAATGGTTAATCTCTACGTGCCTCCTTGTAAATGTTTCCTCTCCCAAGTCCCTGCTTTAGTTATCGAGGGTACCAGAACTTGTCAGATTTGGAATGCATGGCTAGGGTTAAAAAGGCCCTTTTGGTCATTCACCTACTGAGCACCTATAGACCCATTACCAAATAAGCTAATTCTGAGAGATTCTAGGATTTAAGATTGAAAATATGAGCATACATGGCTTAAACGAGAGCTGTATTGCTGTGAGTGCTTTAGATGGTTTAAAACTGTTATGTGCAAGATATGATACCAAAAATGATTCAGTGAAAAGATCCCTTGCCATTTGATCTTGGTCCATGCAGGAAACAATGACCTCAGGTCAACACCACTTAACCATATGAAGAATGCCATTTTGGAAATTGAAATGCTTGAAGCTTTTATTAATCTTGTACTAACTGAATTTACCATTTCATTACTTACCAGACCCCATGTTTTCAGTAATTTAAGGCAACTTTGTATAGTATACATCAAACTTCTCCAGTACTGTGGTGACTGTAGATGCCACATGTTTTGTAAGGATAGAATTCAATCCTAGTCAATGTGGGACTATTTTTGTATTGTAGAAAATAAAGAAATACTTTAACTGTAGACAAGCAAGCACTTCCACCTATTGCATCTTAGCATATAGATCATGTGGTAGAGCTTTTTAACATTTTCATTACAGGGCACAAAGTCTGGGACACAAGTTTGAATTTGTTGATGTAGCATAATTTTACAGTAATAGCAATAATGTAGTCCTAGAACACAGCACTAAAGATAGTTTGGTTGTGTAATTAAATTTACTGTGACGGATGTTGAAGTAATCACTGCTTCAGTAGCCTTAGCTATAGGGTTTATATTCTGCCAAGGATATAACAGCTGTCTAGCTTCCAAAGGTTCAGGGCACCTTCCCAAGCACCCAAACGGTTAGCCAGCTTGAGCTGGGTAAAACGCAAGTTTGAGTGCCAAGCCCTTCAGAGTTTTCCTGCCAAAAGAAAGGAGGAGGCTTAATCCTGAAAGGGCAATACTAGGAACAACCAAAAATAACTACACCCTGGCATAAACATACCAAAAAACAAGGGGAATTGAAGGAAGGTGCGACTACTGCAACTGTGAAAAGTAGACAAATCTGCTATTATGGTAAGCTTACTTGCACAACTGTACTATCATTTTGATCTTTACGGCAGTAGTCTTAACTATATGGGTAGACCACCATAGTTTACTACATTTAGGAGGTGGAAGGAGAAGTCCAAAATCCATTGGATAATTTTTATAAAGCTGGACACCGGCATCGAGAGGGGAATCAAGCTTGTAGTGCTTTGTAAAGGTATGCACAGATGACCAAGCTGCAGCTCCTAGAATGCTTCTAGAATCCCTTAACAAAAAGCCCTAGGAAAAGCAAAGCTCCAGGTATAGTGGGCATGACCCTTCCTGGAATCTTGTTGTGGTGAGTATAATAAAATGCAATAACCTTGGACAAACATTTGGAAATGTTCTCTTTTGACACAAGTTTATTCTTACTTTACAAAAAAAGGAACTAATCCAAAAGACCCTACTAAAGTTTGCTGTGGACATGAAGGTACGGAGTATCCTTTCTCCTTAATTTAATGAAGGTGTGTTCAAAATTATCTCACTTGAAATGTAGGCAAAAATATATTAAAGCAAACCATACTTCCCGAACTTCCACAGCTCCCTCTAAGTGTAAATAACTCTGTTTTTCTAACCCCTAACTGCCCCTCCATCTTGTTGATATTGTACATTTCAATTTTTTTTTTTACAAAAACCTTTAAAAAAAAACTTCCTTCTTGTATTAACTCTCTCTGAGATGTAATTTATTTTTGATACGACTGAATTACTTTGTGTATGATTGTAATTTGTAATTGGATCTTTTCTCCTCGGGTCTCCACTGAAAATGGGTTTTTGGCTCAGTTGGACCAACCCGGTTAACAAGTGACAAATATATTAATATTGTTTTCCATTGACTTCTATTATGCATCACATATCTCTTCTTTGTAATCAGAGGGTTGAATTTCTCCCTTCCCTTCAACATCACTAGTCTTCTGAATATCCTGCGTGTTATTTCTGTTTGTTCCTTCCCTACATTCCCTTGTCCATTAATTTTATCTCTTGTAATATTCAATACTTCTAATACAGTTTTAGGCTAATTTCAGTTTTTGAATAATTTTTTTATAAGCCAACAAACCTCATTTACTCCAATGGAGCTCAGAAAATTTGCACTGTAACTTCCAATGGGTGGAGCCTAAGCCTTTTCAAATTATATCCTTGCATTTCAAACAAATGTTCATATCTCTGGATCCATAGGGGTTATGAAAGAAGTATAAATGGCAAACTGGTTAGCGCAAACTATTTTTATAGTGTTCGTATTCTTTAGGTTCTAGGTCTTAAAACAAATTTTTAATAAGTCACAGTAAACAGTGACTATTACATTTGTAATATTTTGTAAACTTACAATATCTCAGCAACTGCTCAAGTTACACACATACTGTGAGTAGCATTTTATTCATCTAGCTGAGAGTTTTCATACGAGGCTAAGGAGTTCTGTCTGCCTTACCTGGTTGTTGAGATATTTAGAAAAATGTGAAAATTATATTTGTGTAAGTTAATATAAAAAGTTAATATCTATTTACCTGCACCAGACAGAGGTCAAATATTAATGCAGTTGAGTTTGCCATTGCATAAGATGTAAGATGAAATATTTTAAAACCTTGTACATAGCATGGTTTTAGAATTATTGACGTAAATAAGAACAAGCAATATTTGACCCCTAGAGGCGTCTGTAGGAGTAAACTGCTGATGCACCGGGAGGTGTCACTCTGATGTAATGAGTTAAGGCCTTACTTTGTCTTGGCAATGCAGATCCTGTGTCCCATTACAAAAGAATCATACCCTTAGTGCTTGCCCAATATTTCTGACCATGTACTGTGTAGGGAATTTTTTTTAAATCTGCCAACTTATTACAATTCCAGAACACATGCTCCCAGTTGCCTCTTCCTTCCCTATCCCACATCCAACATTTGCCATCTATCGCATTTTAAAATCTCTGAAGTCTTTATTGTTGTATAAAAATGCCTATGCAAACACTTCATGCAGATATCCTATACCTTCTGGACTTTGTTGCATACTTGGCAGCTGTACATTTGTCCTCCTATTGTTCTCATATAGATTGCTCTTCTACACACCTCTGATTTTTATAGTTGTCCTGCAATATTTTATATGCCCTACTAATTATCCCTTTTTTAAACAGCATCTTGGGTTATGGAACCAACTGCCAGAGAGGTTTTTCACTTAAGGTTCCCTCTTCCTTTCTCTGCCTGTACTCATCAATAAATCAACATAGGATGATTCCAACCAAGAAATAAAAGTAGAGTAAATTCAGTCACGATCAAACAGCACTGGCAGTTTATTAAAATAACACCAACCAGGATGAGCACTTTCGTCTCAAACAAGAGATGACTTTAGAAGCAGTCTCTTGTCAGGGACGAAAGTGCTTATCCTGGTTGGTGTTATTTTAATAAACTACTGGTACTGTTTGATCCTGACTGGATTATTTACTCTGTTTTATTTCTTGGTTGTACTGTTATCAATCCCTTGGTAAGGGAGGAAGTCGCTAGCCTGCAGTCTGAACATAGTCTTGGCCTCATTAAACTCTGTTACCTTTCCCTCTCTGTCATTTGTTCTCAGTAACTTGGCTCCTTTGCCTGTTTTCCTCCATTAAATTCCAGCCTGCTGTAATTTCCTGTACCCTTCTTCCTGTCATCCCTACTAGCAAAATCTTTCTCCATTCCCTTGTTGGTTTAGTTCTTGGAATACTTTCTATTTCATGAATATAATCTAGATGGTCGTTCTTGTAAAGGGTTTGCATTCAAAATTTCATTCATTCTTGAACTTTCCCCACCCCTGCTTCATCGTTTTCCCTTTTGAATTATAACTTTCTGCCTGGGTTATGTATATGACCCTTAACTGTGCAGCTTAAAAATATTCCTTCACATCAACCAGTACTAAATTACCTTGTTCTGTTGTAAGGATCAACTTATTCCATTTAACTGTTGCTCTCTACCTCTCCCAGATAAATTCCTTCAACGTAGTGTACGTAACTTGTCTGGTTGATAAAAAGTATTCCTGACCCATATATAGAACTTAAGGGAATAAAAACATTCATGGCTCGTATCCTACTGTCCATAAACAAGAGCTTCAGTTTTCAGATTTTGTATTACCTTTTGTGTGGTCTCTTCCCACATATACTTAGCTGCCGTAATAAAAGCCTTTTTAATTCATACTCCTAAATGTTTTGTGTCCCCCCCCATAAATGTGGGTATTGCTGGATCAATTTGTGTAATTTACAGCTGTAGCCTTTGTTTTATATTCTAAAGGTTTGGAACTGTTTCAATATTCCACAACAGATATGTCAGTTTTTGGATTTATCAGGTACAAAATATCTAAATAAAGCCAACTTTATTACCATACCAGTTGCATCCTTCCATTTTGGAGTCCCTTATTTTCTTTGCCAATGGCTTTAAATAATGCAAATAAAGGGGAAATAGAACACCCTGTTCAAACATAGCTTGAGTGGAACCCTCCCACATTATTTCTTGATTCTGATCTTGTGTGCATCCTTCTAATTTTCCTAATTTGGAATGCGAATGCTTTCATTACTCTACTCATAATCCCAGCTTAATATGTAGAGAGCTTTCTCTGCATCAAGACCCACTAACAGAGGAATTTTCTTACATTCTGTTTCTCTCTGGGATATGGTTCTGTTAATGTTAAATGTTTGCCTTCCCCTCAAAATTACATTGATAATATCTACCAATTTTGGCAGCACATTTGCCATTTTAGCTAGTATAGACATAAACACCTTTGTAGTCATGGTTTAAAACAGAAATTAGTCTGTATGAAGTTGGGTCTGAGTCTTTATTATCTTAGGTTAAAATAACCACAATGCCATGCATTTAAGATGTTGGTGCTTTGCCTCCTTTTAAAATGCAGTTAAACAAAATCTTCCTCAACTTTGTGCTTTCATAAAATGAATAGTCTGTTCCTTCTAATTTCTCGGGTACAGTAGAAAATGTCATGTTTTCCCTAGGTGATCTTATCTAATTCTGACATTTTTGAAACCTATCTTCTTGAGCAGTCTCATAATTGGTCAGTCTTTTCTTTGGATTGACCTCTATGTTTTGTATTTTTATCAGGTCATCTAATGAAGGTTAATTACTTGCAGATGGCTTGCCTCCATGGTTAGATTACACTGCAGTGAAACTTAAATTTCAGTCAGTAAATGTAGATTTGCCTTCAGCAGCAGGTGTTTTTGCTCCTACTAAACATTTGCTAATGGGGGAAAAGCTAGTATCTTACAGATGCAAGAAACTTAGCATTTTTCATGGCTTTAATCATTATTTTTACATCATACTTCCTTTCAAAAAACACTGTATAATTTAAGTCTTGTATTAATCTACACATTCAACCTTGTAAAACTAAGAAAATATTTTACTTCTATATGTAAGCAGTGCACACTTACACTCCACCCCCAGCCCAGTATACCAAGATCAGAGCATATACTTTTGCCTAGGCTGTTTTGTTACTGTACAGTCTGCGTTTTGTACATCTAAAGTGTTTTTTTTTACTTTAGCACACGCACATCAATCACTGAAAAGGTTTCCTGTGCATTTAATATACCCCTGACCACACACTACACAAAGCAGTTTTACTATGTATAACATGCAATTTGACACAATGTTTTGCACAAAGGAAAAATATTTTTACTTTCCCTTTTTATGTCCTAAACACTAACATAAAGTGGGTATATGCTTTGCAGTCCACACAAGTTTGTTAAAAAGTAGTCCCTTTCAGCCACTTATTGCAAAGCCATTTTTCACAAATTTGACTACTGCTTTATAGTCTCCCATGTATTCACCAATTAGTGTTGCTGCTGGTCTTCCTCTTCATCTCCCACCACAAGACCCTGATTCATGTTCAGTGTGATACTAATTCTTCTAGTCAACTCCTGTGACTTTTCTTGTCTCAAAAATTTTCATTTGCAACTTTGGAAAAGGTTTCACTGACAGACTCTCTGAACTTGTACAATCAGAAGAATGAGAAGCATAGCCTCTTCTGTTTGCTGTCACACTTGTAGGATAGACTTTATTTTCACCCTTAGCCTATTCTGCTTCAAAAAATGTATTTGATCCTCCAGGAAATAATACTGTGAAGATAGCTGGATACAGAAGCTTGAATCTCGCACCTACCTCTCTATATTCCCTGATTGTTGAGATTAAATGTTGCTTCTTTTCTGCTTAGTGTAGAGTGAATAATCATCTTCTACAAGCACTCTGCTGCCTCCAGTTTTTAATACTTTGACCTTCTGCCAATGGTTTGTCAATGTCCACTTTTTCTGCTGTTATAATTGCATCTTCACCAGTAAAGGTCTTGGCTGCTTTCTCATGGCTAGGTTTTGAGTATACACATTGCCTTTTCAGTTAAATCCTGCTGTAAAACATGCAGTTTGTTTTACAAATATTGGTCTATTCCTTCTAGTTTCTCTGGTACAGCAGAAAATCTCAGCTTTTCTGTGCATCTTATTTTTTGAAACTGCTTTTTGTGAAGACTCGTACTCTGCCAGCTTTTTCATTTCAGTCTGAGTTTTGCTGTTTTCAGTTAATTTGCACAGCTAGTTAAAGCTTCTGTTTTTCTAGCCTTTTTAATTGATATTCGTAAAATATTTTCATTGTGATCACTTCTGAGTACATTGATTTATTTTTCTTCTAAATTACTGGAAGCCATCTATTGAACCAAAGCTGTAGCTTGAACTCCTTTTTGCTGAACAGCTGCAAAATCTTTAGCCTTTTAAGTTGCTTGCTGCCACCCCCCCCCAAAAAAAAAAAACACGTTTGTGGACCTCCTCTCTTCCTTTTGTTTTTCACCCTGAGGGAGAGCTGAAATTATGCTGTTGATCATTGTACAACCATTCCCTTGTTTTTGGGTTCAGGAAAGAAAACAGATTGATAGTTTGGCTTAAAGTAAACTCTATTTTGGGTGTAAAAGGAAGATAAGTTTTCAAAGAAAACTTGTTCATGTGGAAAATGAGATGGGGTTGACTCGCCTTGCAACTCGGATACCCTTCTTGCAGAGGTTAGAGCAACCTGTAAAATTGTTTTGTGTTGAATTCAAATCCGCCAGGTTAGCTGGCTCAAACGGAACGAGTGATAGTTTCTCCATTACAAAATTAAGATCTGAAGGAGGGGCCACCAGTTTTCTTGGGGACTTCGTATACAAAAGTTTCAAAACATCTTGATGTATGAGAATGTATTTAAATCCTTGGCAGGATATAACCCTTGGTAGGATATTACTCAGCTTAAGGCTAATGCAGCAGTGATTAGTACGATGAGCCTTCCAAATGACACAAACTAAGAATGTCTCAGAGCTCCAGGGGTGGAGGAGTAACATGGATTCATAAGTGTTTCCTCTTCCCATGTGAATTCACTTCATTAACTAGAATGTTTAATTGAGGTTTTTCATCCTTTATCAAGTAGATCATATAGCTTTTTTATCCGTAGTCTCATTCTGGATGCATTTAAACAGTTTGATTGCCTTACCTGCAGTGGCAGCTGGTGACTTCAAATCAAAGGGGGGCTGCAGGAGACAGCTGAATGGGTGGGGTCAATGGGAAAAGGGTGTGGCCAACTAGAAAGGGGAGGAGCTATGCTCAAAACCACAAAAACTAAATATACTGCCCTGGGTGCTAAACCATCATTATGAGAGTCCAATCAAGACAAAATGAAGTGTAGAAGAATAAAAATATTTCAATGCATTGACTGCATGACAGCTTAATATCTAGATGGAAACAAAAAAGGTTGTGAGGCATGAAAAAATAAATTACTTTTTTTTTTAAATACATTAATGGAATGCCAGTCAAAATCAAGTACAAGAAAAACAAGCAGCACTCAACTCAAACCACTTTTTGCACTGCAGTTCTAATTATAATTTATATTCAGCTTTATTAAAGTACCAAGTAACATGCTGAAAGTAGAAATCTCTGATGCCCCCACTTGTAAAAATGTTCCTTATCCAGAAAAAGACCTGCTGCCTGACATCTATTTGTTTCATGGGGAAAACATGATCAAAGTAAAAAATGAAAAGCAAACAAGAAATAAGCTCAAGATGCATTGCTTAAAAGGATTACTGTACAGGTTATGGACCACACGATTGGCATTCTGTTTACGGGTAAAGCCTGCAGAGATGACTGGAAGTCTCCAAGTGTAATGAGACTCTTAAAATAATGTAATCCTGTCCTTTATTACAAATACTGGCATATGCATTTCAATACCCAAGGCTTATACATTATCTAGTTAAGTATTCTCTACATGGCAACAGAAAGGCTTTCAATGTTGGCAATTCTTTTAACAGTATGCTTATTAAAGCTTACTTGCATCTTGCAATCTCAGCCAAGCTTACCTGATGGTCATTAAAGTATTGCTACTTAAACACAGAGCAACAGGCACTTTGAGTAATAAGCATAAATCAACAGTACAAAAAATGATAGAAACCAGACCATTCTGTAAAAATCAAGGACAGATGAAAAGCCATTCTAGTACTTGTGTCTACCTTGGATGGGGGGGGTACTCTGCACATTTACACTGCATAACTACTCATTGCCTTGCTTCGACACATCGAGTAACTACATGGGGGAGTGGGGTGAAACAAGTATGTCACAGTTTGAAATGTCTCTGGCTGACTTGTGATGGCCCTGACACATTTGTCATACCTCTCAACCTCAGAGCAAGAAATCTGGACAAAGCCATACAAAGAAATGGGACAAAGGCCCAGAAATAAGGACTAGTTTTAAAATATTGCTCTTATAAGCTTAGAAAGGTAATGGAGGTCTTGCATTAGTATGAATTTTCTGAATGGTATGAAATCTGAAACTCAAATGTCTGTCATTATTTTCTAACTTCAGTCTTTAATGATTTATCACTAATTTGCCCCAAAAACACAATTTTATGAAAAATGGACCAAAAATGTGATGTAAAAATATAAAATAGCAACACAATACAGCTGGGAACCTGTCAAAGAAGGGACACTTTAATAGTAGTTAACTTGAGCAGCTGACAAAATAAAAGTATCTACATGCATTTCTGAAATAAAAGTAATCTGATTATTACAGTTATTTCTTTTTTTTTAAAACAAATTTATTGTTTTAACATATAAGAGAAATATCATAATTTTATACAAATAATTAAAAATAGGTATTATTATAATATTCAACAAAACAAAAGTATTTACAAAGACATCCACTACAATCAGATCAATTAATTAAACTAAAATACTGTGCTATTGAAATTAGAATTTTTTTAACAAATTTTGTAAATTATCCCATACAATAAAATGTGATGTTTTTCTAGTTGTTCTCATTCTAATTGTGCTTATTTCCATATGACACATTATATTCATAACATTTTTAAATTCATTGAACGAAGGAGGTGTATCTGAAATCCAATTTCTAGTTATTATTTTCCTAGCCACTGCTAGGATAAACCGTAACAAGGGAAGCTTAATCTTTTTAACACATTGAGGTACAGGTGTGTTGAATAATATAAGAGACTTAGAAATAATGAAATTATCTGTAAAAAGAGCCTGCAAAAATTCATTAATTGACTTCCAGTATTCTTTCAACTTCATACAGTCATAAAACATATGAGCCCAGTCAGCATTAATTTCTACATTACATCTCTTACATAGATTATCTTTATTATTAATTTTATTCATCATCAAAGGTGTATAAAAGATCTATGTAAAATTTCCATGTATAAAGTCTCCAGACAATGGAAGATGTAGTTCTATAAGCAGATTCCAATATATATTGTTTATCTTGTTGAGTTGGTGGGTCCCCATTAATAGAGGTGAAATAATTCCAGTATGAATCTACATTGTAAAAGTTTCTTGTCTGATAATTTTATGTATATATGAAAGTTTACCTTTATCAGAAACTTTATGCTGTAAATTTATTATCAAGTAATCAATCAGTTTTGGAATAGATTCTTTAACTGTTATAGACATTAGATCTATTCTATCAATGAGATGTTGTCTAAAGATCTGAACCTCTAACCAGCAAGTTTCTCTTAGATCAAATTCTTGTTTTAAGAAATCTAGATTTTTAACTTTATCAGATATCAGCTGATACCAGTACTTTAGATTATTATCTATAGCTAAATGAGCTCCTTCATAAGTAGATGACATAAGCATACCCTGAGTATAAATTATAGGAATACAATAAAATTCCATTCCCTATACTTAGGGTGCATGAATATAAAGTTAATAATAATATTTAATGGGTAACAGACCATATGTTTAGGTGTAATAGGTGAAGTACAAAATTCCTTTAGCAACCACAACATGGAGTTATTTATAATCATGTTTTTATGTGTTAAGGAGATTTTCATGAAGTGCATACTAATTAGCTCCCAATAATCTTTCCATTTTGCGACATATGACCGATCTATTAATAAAGTAATAACTTTTATAATAGAAGAGATAATATATAAATTAAAGTCTGGAAAAGAAATACCTTGAGACCAGCTATTAGTATGTTACTTTAATGCAATCCTAGGTCTATTAGGTGCCCATAAGAAATTTAACATTAGTGTATTCAGTTTCTTGATAGTTATTTTTGTAGGTGAAAGTATTATTGATTGTATTAAGTATAAAATCTTGGGGAATATTATCATTTTAATAATTGTAAGTCCCTCCTCCATAGTAAAAAACATATTATTCCAGGTATTAAAAGATTTTGTATATTAAGAAAACAGGTATTATAGTTATTATATATAATAGATTTAATATCTTTAGATAGTATTATACCTAAATAAGTTATCTGACCTGAGTTGGGTACATATTTAGTAAAATCACTAATGAGAGTATTTTTTGTATATATAGGTAGGATTTTAGTTTTTCTTCATTGAATATTAAACCAGAAATACTTTTAAAATTCATCATTTTATCAAATAAAGACTGCATAGAAGAATTAGATCCTGCTGATGTAATTAGAACATCATCTGCAAAAAGTTGAATTTTTGATGTTGTATTTTCTTCTATTTCAAAACCCTCTATGTCAGTACTGTTTCTAATCAAATTAGCCCAAGGCTCCATTACTAAAGTGAATAATAGTGGAGAAAGTGGACATCCTTGCTTTGTACCTTTAAGAATGGGTATTTTTGTGAAACATTTGTTCCTACCTTAATATAAGCCACCTTTGTATAAATGCTCAATTAAATTTACAAATGCATCAGAGAAATTTGTGCATTTCAGTAAGGTAAACAGATAGTCCCAACTTACTGAATCAAATGCTGAACCTATATCAAGACTAATAAGTGTTAAATCTTTCTTTTTCCTATTTGCAAAATCAATTAATGTTAAAGTTCTTCTTATATTATCAAAAGTATTTCTATTTACAATGAAGCCCGCCTGATCTATGTCTATAATGCCGGGTATAATTGTCTTCAATCTATCAGCAAAAATTCTCATAAACATTTTATAATCAACATTAAGTAATGAGATGGGTCGATATGAAGAACATCTAGTTGGATCTTTATTAGGTTTTAAAATTGGTGAAATAAATGTATATTGCCAAGATGGGGGTTATTAACTCAGTTTGGGCCAGAATAAAAACCTTATGTATTAATGAATATGTAGTTTTAGAAAGGATTTTATATATCTCTGGTATAATACCATCATTACCCGGTGCTTTGTTTGATTTAAGCTTATTTATTTGTGTAATAACTTCTGTATATGAAATACTCTTGTCCAATAGTTTAATCTGTTGTTTATTAAGCTTTTATTCATGTTTAGGGTTATAAACTCCTTTATTTTATCTTTAGGTTCCATGTTAATGTTGTTATGGTTAATCTTGTGAAAGTGATTTCTAAATTCAGTATTTCTGGTATACTAGAAACATTCTTCTTTTCCTTAGAGAAAGATTTCTTTGATATGGTTTTGTTTATTCAATCTTTTGTTTTATTTTAAGTCTATGTAAGTATTTGGGGCTTATTGAATAAGACAAAAACTTGTATTCTCTAAAGTTATTTTAACTTTGAGTCAAAATTTCTTTGTATTTCTCATTTAGTTTGTTTATTTCTTCAATAACTTTCTTGTCCATAATATTTTCTTTATTATTATGTTTATAAGAGTCTCGTTTACTTTGAATATCTAACAATTCCTTATCCCAAGATTTCCTTTTGTTATTATACCATCTGATACTTTGTCCATATAGATATGATTTTAAGGCATCCCAAACATAGACAATGGAGACTTCAGGAGTATTATTTATGTCTAGAAAATGTTGTACTTCTGAAAGTATATATTCTTTATAGTCTTTTAGCTGAGTTAAGTATGCTGGTATCCTTTTGATCTGAACATTGAGTATTTTTTATCATGAATTCAAAAACAATTGAGTTATGATCAGGTATAGGACATGAAATGGTTTTGGAATTAATTAAATCTGTTACCATCTGGTTAGAAATAAAGACCCTATCTATTTTTGAATAAGTTAAAAAGGTGTATGGTAATGATTTTGACTCTATCTGATTATTAATATCATTCAAATGATAAGAATTAGCAAAATCATTTAAATGTTTTGCATTAGATGTAATTCTTTTCTTTATAGTGGTAGTATCACTTTCATGTAGTATACAATTAAAATCACCAGCTAAAATAATATCCCCTACAGAGAATTATATGATCTTATCAATATGATGTTTCACTGTATTAATACCAATTCCAGGTATCCAATATACATTAATTAAAGTGTAAGTCTTCCCATTAATTTGTATTGTAACCATACAAAACATTCCTTTGTCATCCTGATAAGACTTAATGGTTTTAGGAATGGGCATACTTTTATTCCATAAAATAGCCACTCCTCTTTTTCTGAGTGTGCTCTGAACTAACCAATACTGTATACTTATTAGTGGCTAGTTTATCAATATCTTTTTCAAGAGATGGGTTTCTTGCAGGAAGACTAGATTGGCCTTGTGTAGATTAATGTATCTTATTAGGCTTGCCCTTTTACACGGATTATTCAATCCATTAATGTTTAAAGAAATTCCTTTTAAAGATGTCATTTGGCATTTTTAAAACTCAAGAATCTTATGATCGAAATAAATAACAAGATAAATAATGTTACATCTCCTCTTTTAGGTGTACCTTTAAATATGGCTGTATTTATTAAATCTCTTATGGGATTTTGTATAGGATTCAATTTTGTTTGTAGTGACAATGAGTGTACAAAATATATTGTGGATGTCCAGATGTCAAAACTATATACATATAACAATGAACAAGTGAAAATAATGTAAGGATTAAACCTTGCATCCCGCCTGGAGTTGAAAACTCCAACTTAGAGCAGTATTTACTACTCAAGTTAACCCCCTACCCTAAGCAGCAGTACCTCAGCTACCACCTTATCAATTTAATACTAGTTATATTTAACTGAGGTTAACAGTTTTCAATTCAATTATCTATCAAGACAAAACTACACATTTGGTAAAACAGCATCATATAAACTAAAATAAACTTTTTTTTTTTTTTTTTAAACTGTTCATACTATTATATAGATCTATGTAATATATAACACTTGTATTCTAATAGCATTCAAATAATCTTAATGTTAGAAATCAAGAGGAGAGAAATGTTCTAACATTCATTTAAATCAAAAACTTTGGCTAATATGATTCAGACATTACATGCATTAAGATGCATCTATTTTCTGTCATGTGAATTCTATCAACAGCTTCCAAAAAAATCTTGAATTGTTTGTATATGAGCATTTACTTAAACTCATTATTGTCAATAGAGTAAAATATTGTATTCATAAAATTATTATAAATCATATTGCATAGTTATGCAGATTCTCAGAAACACCTATTACCTAAAAAAAGCCATCACACACAAACACATATACACACACACATATACACACACACATACCCACACACACACATACATATACACATACACATATATACATACATACACACACACACACACACACACACATATATATATATATATATATATATATATATATATCTGATCTCACTGAGTTGTGTGTTAGAGCACTATCCTACTTGCTGTCCCTAGAATAAATCTGTCTGCTTTATACAAAATAATGCACAGCAAACACATATTAGTAACCAGATTTTACAATCATGCTAACCTACTGCTTTAAAATATATCGCATGACATTTCTTCCAGAATAGAGTTATAAGATTATTTATGCTTGCCAATCAGATGAATTAAATGAGTTATAGTAAAGTATATGTTTGGGAGACAAGTTTTTAACACAGATTATTATGCTACTGTTAAGTAGATTTTCAAAAAACATTTAAATAAATGTTTCATTTTCTATGCCTTCTAAAATGAGATATTTACTTGCTACAAGAAACTATATCATCCAAACTCATCATAACTGACATGTTTTATGAATAGAGTATTTTTCCTGAATCTGTGGTGTCAGTGTGATAACCTTGTCAATGTTTATACTAACTGCTTTCAGTTTTCTGTGAAAATTCTGTGAGTGAAGCTTTGAGGAAACTCATGGACACTATGCATGAGACAGCCCACATCCCAGATTGTCTCCCTTAACAGAAACTTATTAAAACTTGTGGCAAACATTCATTTTGTCAATAGAGTAAAATATTGTATTCATAGAAATTATTATAAATCATATTGGATAGTTATGCAGATTCTCAGAAAAGCCATCACACTCACATACACACATATATATATATATATATATATATATATCTGATCTCACTGAGTTGTGTGTTAGTAGAGCACTATCCTACTTGCTGTCCTAGAATAAATCTGTCTGCTTTATACAAAATAATGCACAGCAAACACATATTGGTAACCAGATTTTACAATCATGCTAACCTACTGCTTTAAAATATATCACATGACATTTCTTCCAGAATAGAGTTATAAGATTATTTATGTTTGTCAATCAGATGAATTAAATGAGTTATAGTAAAGTATATGTTTGGAACACAAATTTTTAACACAGATTATTATGCTGCTGTTAAGTAGATTTTCAAAACATTTAAATAAATGTTTCATTTTTTATCCCTTCTAAAATAAGACATTTACTTACTACAAGAAACTACATCATTTAAACTCATTATAACTGACATTTTATGAACAGAGTATTTTCCTGAATCTGTGGTGTGTCCGTGTGATAACCTTGTCAATGTTTATACTAACTGCTTTCAGTTTCTCTGTGAGAATTCTGTGATTTGAAGATTCTGAGGTAACTCAAGGACATTGTGCATAAGACAGCCCACATCCCAGATTGTCTCTCAACATTTGGAAACTTATTAAAACTAGTGACAAACATTCATTTAGCAGTGTAAATGCATCTAAACATGACAGAACCTCCACAATGTATTCCACAGATCATCACAGCCTCTATGCAAGTGAAATTAAACTCAAAATTACCAACAAGCAATAAACTCAGCATTCTTCTCCCAACTCAATTTTCATACAACTGATTATTCACTGTGCCCACACAGTCTAAAAGCATTTCTATATATTAATAAAGAGAGTAGAAAATAAAAAAGTGAGGCAGAAATAAAAATGTGAGAGAAAGCTGTAAGAAGTATATACAATGGAATGTTACTTACTGTTTATATTAATAGAGTTAAAAATAAAACATATTATTTACTCTTATTTAGTTCTGATTATTATTAGTTAAAGCATGACAGATTATTTACAAACAAGCATAAGCAGTATAATCAAGAAAGTATAATTAGAAATAGCATTTGAAGAACTTATAAACTTTTACAAGAAATAAATGTTATTCTATTAATGATATTTTCTCTCCTGCCCTCCCACCCTTTACCCACTACATAATCTAAATAGAATGTCATTGTTTAAACAAAGAAAATAATAAAAGAAGGAAAAAAAAGGTATCAAATTACTAACCTTACTTTTTCAGAAAGAAAAAGTCACAGCCTGCCATTAAATCCTCAGGCATTTTGACTGGTTATGAAACAAAACATTTCTTTGCACATAGAGAATAACTTTGATTAAATCTTTTCCAAAATATTTGTGGCTTTCTGGAAATGCAGGAACTATATTCAAAAAGATTAATAATGAACTAAAATGATGAGAGAGAAAAAACATACAACAAATCATTTGTTTTTAGTCTCCTCTTCTTCTGAAGTCTTCCAGGAAGCTTCAGTTGCCAATCTCTTTAATGAAGAACTAGCCCATTCCATTTCTTCTATTTTATCCAAAATCCTTTTTCTTTGACAAACAGTAAAGCAGAGTCTAAATCATCAAGACCTTAGGACCATCAGGAAGGAAGATTTTAAGCTTGGCAGGAAACAGAAGGTATGTTTTAAACTGTGCTTTTTAAGCTCCCTTATTAGTGGCAGAAAACTTTTCTTTTAGCAATTACCATGGAAGAATAGTCATTGTCAAAAGACAGTTGTCTCATTAAACTTAACAGGAGCTTTAGCCCAAGCAGATTTAAGAACCATCTCTTTATCAAAGATGATAGAAATCTAACTATAACTGATCTAGGATAGTTTTTGTTAGTTAGTATTAGCTATAGATCTATGTGCTCTTCGATACCAAAAGAGAATGCTTCTGGTAAATCTAAAGTTTTAGGAAGCCATGTTGTTAAAAAGAAGTAATATTGTTACCTTCAATATTTTCTGGCAGTCTAAAATCCTAATGTTATTAGATCTATTTTCCAGGTCATCCAGCTTTGTTTGTAAATGTGTATTTTGTTTCAGCAGAAACTCAATGTTGATCTCCTGTTCTTGTATTTTATTTTCTATGTCATTCACAGCTTCTTCTATGCCTGTCATCTGGATCTTCTGTTGTTGCAGGTCCATATGTAACAAGTCTATTTGTTTTGTAGTTTTTTCTATGAAAATGTCTATTTTAGTATCCATTTTATCCATCTTAGCAGTAAGTTGCTGGACTATAATTATCAGAGGCTGAAGTTCTTTCTTGATGCTGGAGTCTTGAGAATTTGTCTTACTGGAACTCATTTCAGACTGATAAACTGACAGGAAAAATTTCTGACAGGAATATTATTAAGATTTCCTTTCTTTTTTAGATATAGTTCAAGAACTATATAAAACAAACATATTTAGAAAGAAAATTACTTCAAGAATTAATTTTTTAAGTAATTCCTGTCAATGTAATGAAATTGGTGGAGCTGAAGAAATCTGCTGCTATCCTGTGTTCATCCTTGGCCACGCCCCTATTACAGTTATTTCTTAATAAACCCTCCATGTTTTCTTCCAAAATTGCTGTTTTGCAGAGGGATCATTAGGGGAAGAGCAACATTTTGAGCTAAAATCAGGGACATTTGCGAGGTTTGGCTATGCCTAATTCTATAAAGCAATTTATTTGCATGTACCTCTCAACCTGTTAATGCAATAAATCTGGACAAGGCCAAATATATTGGGGGAACATAAAAACAATACTAAAAACTGCTCTTGTATAAACTGAGACAGTTGATAGAACAGGTCTTATTTTAGCATGCATTTTTCTGAAGGTTATGAAGTCTGAAACTGTCATTTAGTGACTTAATTCCTAAATGATTTGCCAGAAAACCACAAATTTTATGAGGAACAAACCAAAAATAAGAAGCAAAAAATCTATTCTTTCTTTGAAAATCTGGACAGTTGGGAGGTATGGTTCAGCTGGGACTGCCTAAGTTTCTCGCTTCACCCTCACAAAACCATGGTCGAATGGAGCCTCCCCCTGCAGCCATTCCAATGATCAATTACTTGGCTATTTCACTCCATTTACCATAAACACTAATGTGCATACTGATTTACTTCTACGATGATTTGAACTTCATTTGAAAGTTTTATTTTGCATTTTACAGCACAAACACTAAGACATCTGCTAAACAAACTTGGCATTAAAACGTCGCTGCCATTGAAACTCATTCATTGAAACAACATTGAAACCCACATTCAAAGAAAATACATTTTACCCGTGGCAGATAAAGATTAATTCTGGGCTGTTTACAAATCATAGGCCCCTTGCATATGAAACATACATGTGCTCTTTGATGCACCTTCCTATTGCTTTGAAAAATTTTCCAGTAAACAATGAAACAAAATGCATGCACCAATGACAAAAACTGCCCAATTCGGAACATTTCCATCATAAGTCTACTCAAACTTCTACAGTCCACTCTTATCAGTAAATATGCACAATTCTGCAGTCCACCATCAGTAAATATGCACAATCTCTGAAGTATTAAAAAAGTCATCTAAATAATTCCACATTAAATAAATCTGTAATGAGTTTGCTGCTAGCAATCATCTTTATATTTCATGGTTTCATCAAAAAAGTGTCTGATGCCCCTGAGAAATTACATTAAAAATAAGCTAATAATATTGCAATAGGAAATGGATGGCAAACTGATAACAGGCTCATAGTTAGTATCTTAACTTTCAGTATGGCAGCATTCACCCCTTATGAGAGTAGAACCAACAACCTTCTGCATCAAAATCAAGAACACAACCTGTTGTGCTATTAGCAATGTGAGCTGACTTGGTATAATCAGCACTAAACTTCTCTTCCCCTGCAGCTCTCAGCTCCTTGTAAAATCTACTCAATACTCAACTGCATCTCAACTTCGCAGCACAAGAAATCTGGAAAAAGCCAAATTTATTGGGGTGGGTCAAAAGGGCAAAAACCAGGGACACATTAAACATTGCTTGTATAATCTTGGAAAGCTGCTGAATAAAATGCTGTGTTACCACCATACATTTTACTGCCAAGGTCCCTGTGCAAAAGAGTCAGAACAACATACCACTATGCCAAATCACCTGCTTTGTGAAAGAAAAATGCTGTTACCACCATACATTTTACTGCCAATGTCCCTGTGCAAAAGTCAGAGCAACATACCACTACGCCAAATCAGCTGCTTTGTGAAAGAGTGGAAGACTGAAACTTAAATGGCTATCATTTAATGAATTCAGTTCTCACCATAGCTGTTAACCTCTTAGCACAATACACCTGGACAAACCCAGTAGAGGGAATACAGCCCTCAAACATATTCAGTGAATTCAGTTCTTGCCATAGCTGTCAACCTTGGCACAAAAAACCTGGACAAAGCCAATAACAGTAATACAGTCCCAAAAATGACAAATTTCAAGTAGTCATCTTATAAACTTAGAAAATTGCTATAATAAAAGGTTGTGTTACTTTATATTTATTGCTGGAATAAAAAGTTGTTTTATTGTGTATTTTCTGAAGTATATGAAGTCTGAAATTCAAATGCCTGTCAATTTTACTTATGACAGAACAAAAACAATTTTCAGCAGAAGCCCAGGGAGAAATACTGTAGACACACGTCTTTGTAAAATGGCAGGACACCAGAGCAAATCCACACAAACACAGGGATAAGATGCAGACACCACACAGAAGGCACCCAGCCAAGAATCAAACCAGAAAACCTATAGCTATGAGGCAACAATACTGCCACTGCATGGCTGCACCATCAAATATGTAAGGAATTAAACATTCAGAAACCTGAAGTCTGAAATTCAAATGCCTGTCAATTTTATTTAACATTTGTTAATCAGGACAGTCTGACTTGGAACAAAAAAACAATTTTCAGCAGAGGCCCAGGAAGAAATAATGCAGACATGTCTTTGTAACATGGGATGACACAAAAGCAAACCCACACAAACACAGGGAGAAGATACAGACCCCACAAAGAAGGCACCCCAGCCAAGAATCAAACGTTAAAACCTGCAGCTGTGAGGCAACAATGCTACCACTGCACCATCAAATATCGAGCATTGCAAAATTTACAAACCACAGATATTATGAGGAACAGATCAGATCAAATATGAGGCAAAAAATTTTTTTACAAATGGTGGTGGGTAGGGAATTCAGGTCTTTAACACCTGCATACAAGGTAACAGGGTTCAAGCCAGAGGTATTCCCTACCACACCACCACGAGTCTAACCAACAGTATATTGCACCTGGGGCATTTTCACACACACGCACGCACACAAACACCCCTTGTAGCAAACCATACATTCAAATCCCTGTCCACACACTTACCTGTAGTAGATCTTGTAGCAAACCACTCCAAATCCCTGTCCGCAAACCACCATAAATCCAAATCCCTAAGCTACGAAAACCCACGCAAATACAGACCCCGCCTGTCGCGAGATCTTCCCCGGTGAGACTGCATCTAACTTCTGATGTCGCAGTCCGACCCCGACTCGTTTTCCCAGCGAGTTCCAGGACAGTCTATGCAGTTTAAAACCGTTTGGGCAATTTTTCCATCTCTCTCTAGCTTCTGACTTAAAAGCCCACATTTGCACTTGTTTCTTTACTGTAACTAATCTAGTCAGATACAGATTCTTAGTTTTAGCACTTGAATATGCTTATTTGTGCTCTGCACTTGTTCAGAACTTGTAAGCACTAAAGCTACACATTACTACAGCACTCAACCTTCCTCATTAGCAAGAGGAAAACAGTTTTTGTACTTACTTTCCTCACTTGCTTAGAGAGAAACAGCTGTTGTATTCACTTTCCTCACTTGTCTAGAGGAACATATTTTTTTTATTCAGGCATTCAGCTCTGTGTTCTCTCCTGTCTATCTGATGAATCTGGGCATATTGGGGCAATGTAGCAATTGCTTCATGTACAGACAACCCTCTCCTCCTACCACCCAACACTACAACCTGAGAGAGATGCACTTATCTAGCCAAACAGGAGGTAAAGCTGTCTCCAATCAAGACTGAACTTGACAGTCAAGAGGAGAAGGTAAACACTTGCAGCACACTACACTCGTCACATAGTCCCATTAAACCTACACCACCAAAATCCACACACAGAGAGACAAAAAGATTTGCGGAGGTCCTCAATAATCTGCTCAAGCAACAGAGACCTCCAAAGCAGAAACACAAGCAATCTCCACCCTCAACACAACCCAAATGAGACACAACCCACAGACTCAGTGCCACTCAACCACAGCCTATAAGGCAAAACGATATACCCAACACACTAGTCATAGGTGATTCTATAGTCAGGCACACTGATGTCGCACCCACCAGGCTAACCAAGGAGAAGGTTACTGTCAGCTGCCTCTCTGGTGTCAGGATCCGCCACATAACCCACGCACTCTGATCATTCCACAACAAGTACAAATATGACTGCCATTGTCCATGTCGGTGTGAATGATCCAAGACGTACCTCCCTGGACTACATGAAAAGAGACATGGAAGAGCTCCCCGATCTTGTAGCCCAGGCAGGTATGACCATAGCATTGAGTAGCATACTGCCATTGCCCAAAATGATACTGCAGTACAAGGACAAAATGATTGAATTAAACAATTGGCTAAGATTCTGGTGTTATTCTAAGGAGTTCCAGTATCTGCCTGGGACAACATGGACAATAGACCACGATGCTTTGCCAGAGATGGCCTGCACCAGTCATCCCTGGGATTCCAGGTAATGGCTAAGGTTCTTGCCGCCTCTATAGCGCTTTTTTTAGGCAAGGTTCAAATCACAAATTCACCACCATAACAGGAACAGGCAAACAAAAACTAAGGGTAATGCTGCTCAATGCTAGAAGTCTAAATCTCAAAATGCCCTCCCTCGAGGCACTCCTTAAAATGGAGAATAGCAATATCTGAGCAGTGACTGAGACTTGGTTCAAGGCTGCAGAGAGTATCCCTTCATAACTATAACTCATACCACTCTTTTTTGGCCATCTAACCTGGACCGGAACACCAAAGGTGTAGGTGTCCATATTCATTAAGGATATCCACACCTCCAGGCTAGTTGCTCAACATGATGCATCTGAGGTTATCCAAGTGCAACTAACTCTGGGCAAGACTGCAGTCCAAATTGTAGCTACAGATCCCCCACCATGCCCCAGGATTCCCACTGCTCTTTTCTTGATATACTGGAAAATTTTAGGGTTCAACCAAACACCGTAATGGCGATTTCAACTACCCCAACATTAACTGGGAAAACTACTCATGTACCAACTCCTTCGCTCAAAGCTTTTTGGAATTCATAAATTCCAAAGCCCAGGATCAACTTATCCACACCCTCACCTAGGGCAACAATATGCTAGACCTAGTCATTCCCAACATGAGTGACCGGTATTCCACACCTTAAGTCAGTGCCTCTGTCAGATCTGACCATAAGCTAGTCACCCTAGATATCCACATCCCAACCCTGCCACCCATTAAGGAAACCACGGTAAAAAATTTCTGTAAAGCCAACATGCTTCTTAAGACAGAAGTAGCTAACTTCATGACACCCATGCAGATGGACAATACAGTTAGGACTACTGAATCCTGCATAAATGCACTCTATAAGCACTTACACGAGTGAATGGATCGTGCTATCCAAAACAGAACCAAGACACTATCCTCCAAAAAAAGGAAGCCAAATCTGGTGGTCCCCTGCCATAAATTCTACAACAGAAGGAAGAAACTGTTGCAAAAGAGTAAAATCCCATGAGTGGAGGAGCTCCCTGGTCAGCTTCAGTAAGAAGCTGAGGTCCCTTATAAGATCCGCTAAAGCTAGCTACGAAAACAAAATTGCCACTGATTCTAGGGACAGACAACGCATTCTATAGCTATGTCTAGAATCTCAATGGCAACACCCAGATCTGCTCTGAGTCACAGCACGAAAATTACAGAACCAACATATTGCCAACATCCTGGCAGATAGGTTCATTGCTAACTTTACCCCCCTCTCACCCCATAAAGGGCTCATATCTATATAGGAAGAATGCAGTCTCCCTGTGATAGCAACTATGCAGGTAAAAGCTGCACTCTCTAAAGCCAAAAACGCAGCATCCATGGGACCGGGCAACAGCCCAGGCTGTGTTTTACACGAACTTCAGAATGAACTGGTTCCCCACCTAAGCACCATGTTAAATCATAGCTTCATGTCAGGCTTTTTGTCCACTGAATGGCACTCAGCGACAGTTCTCCCCCTCCACAAAGGGGGAGCCACCATTGATCCTGGGAACCATCGCCCTATTAGCCTGACGAGCCTGGTCTGTAAGGCCATGGAACTCAAACAAACATTGGTAACCTCCAACTCTGGACCACCACCCAGTTTGGGTTTGGGAAAGGCAAATAATGCCTTCTGAACCTGATCGACGACTTTGAGGCAGTCATGAAAGCCGTAGATGAGGGTAAGGTGGTTCACACAGCCTATCTTGACTTCGCTAAGGCTTTCAACACCATCCCTCATTCTGGAATTATAGCTAAACTCACTAAACTAG
Source organism: Protopterus annectens (assembly GCF_019279795.1). Classification (NCBI taxonomy): domain Eukaryota; kingdom Metazoa; phylum Chordata; order Ceratodontiformes; family Protopteridae; genus Protopterus; species Protopterus annectens. The sequence continues at coordinate 1,464,390,574 of NC_056739.1, forward strand.
GTGTAAATCCCTACGTCACAAGACTGGTTGCCAACTGGCTCACTGACAGAACCCACACTGTAAAAGTTGTAGATTCCAAATCTGAGTTCAAACCAGTGACAAGTGGAGTACCACAGAGATCTGTCCTGGGACCTCTGCTATTTGGTATCTACTTTAAAGTATCTGCTTACACAGAAGGCCTTTGGCTAATGAAGTTCGCAGATGGCTGCAAACTAGGAGCCATAGAGTCCCCAAATTATGTGGACATCCTCCAGAAGGGCTTCTCTGAGACAGATGCCTGGTGTCAGAGCCATGGCCTCAAGCTCAGTGCCAAAAAGTGCATAGTCATCCCCTTTGGTAAAAACTCTGTACCCATTAACTGCCGCATAGGCGGCAGTCTACTTAATGCTAAATGTGTGATGAGGCCTTGGGACCCAGATGGACACTAGTCTCTCCTTTGATAATCACATCGCCACAGTAGTCAGGAAATCCTTCTACATGACGCACCATCACAAAAGGGTTTTCATCCAAGGAAAAAGAGGTTATTGTTCCCCTCTACTTGACCCTCATTTATAGGTTCATAGGTAGATACTAGGCTATCTGCCCAAGGGCCTACGTAAGCCTAGCCAGCAAGGTCCCATGGCTTACTCCACCCAAGAAAGTTATTTTCCTGTGCCACTGTCGAGCAGAGACGCAAGTGATCCCCGGGGTGTATTGCTTATTTCCCATCCACTCATCAAGATTTTTCTCGAGTGCTATTGAAGAACTTTGCTTGACATTGATGGGTAGCTTGTTCCAGAGAATAGGAAGTCTCTGGGACAGGAATCTATCCCTCCAGCGTGTCCTGTTTATTGTGGTGACAAGGTTCAGGTCCCTAGAGCATGTTGCTCGGAGGGATTGGGATTTCTTTAGGTGTAGCATGTCCAACAGCTCTGGGTTTGACGTAGCTTTATATGTTAGGCTGAGATCCCCTCGGAGTAGGCGATATGCTACAGAGTAAAGCAGGGGTTCCTTGAGGCGGTCAGTGTAGCGCATTAGTTTGAGGCTAGTAATCCTCTTTGTGAGGTACTTCTGTGGCCTTTCCAGCTGCTGCAGATGTCTTGTGAGGTACATTCCAAAAGGAGCATTGTACTCTATAATGGGTCTGAGTGTCGAGTAGAGGGGAACAATGACCACTTTTTTCTTGGATGAGAACCCTTTTATGATGGTGTGCCACGTAGAAGGACTTTCTGACTACTGCGGCGATGTGACTATCAAAGGAGAGACTACTGTCCACCTGGGTACCAAGGTCTTTTATCACACATTCGGTGTTAAGTAGATTGCTGCCTATGTGGTAGCTCATGGGTACAGAGTTTTTACCAAAGAGGATGACACTGCACTTTTTGGCATTGAGCTTGAGGCCATGGCTCTGACACCAGGTATCTGTCTCAGTGAGGCCCTTCTGTAGGATGTCTAAATCATTTGGAGACTTGACTATGGCTCCTAGTTTGCAGTTATCTTCGAACTTAGTTAGCCAGAGGCCTTGTGTTAGCCTGTACTTAAGATAAGTAGATACCAAACAGGAGAGGTCCCAGGACGGAACCCTGTGGTATGCCACTTTTCACTGCTTTGAGGTGAGATTTGGAGTCTGCAACTTTTACAGTGTGGGTTCTGTCAGTGAGCCAGTTGGCAACCCATCTTATGATGCAGGGATTTATACCTAGTTTAGTGAGTTTAGCTATAATTCTAGAATAGGGGATGGTGTCGAAAGCCTTGACGAGGTCAAGATAGGCTGTCTGATCCACTTTGCCCTCATCCACGGCTTTGGCGACTGCCTCAAAGAAGTCGATCAGTTTCAGGAGGCATGATCTGCCTTTCACAAACCCGAACTGGGTGGGATCCAGAGTTTGGAGGTTACCAGTTTCTTTGAGTTCCATGATGATACGTTCCATGGCCTTGCAGACCAGGCTCATCAGGCTAATAGGTCGATAGTTCCCGGGATCAGTGGTGGCTCCCCCTTTGTCGAGTGGGATAACTGTTGCTGTGCACTATTCAGTGGGCACAAAGCCTGATGTGAGGCTATTATTGAACATGGTGCTTAAGTGGGGAGCCAGTTCATTCTGAAGTTCATGTAAAACACAGCCTGGGATGTTGTTCGGTCCCATGGATGCTGTGTTTTTGGCTTTAGAGAGTGCATCTTTTGCCTGTGTAGTTGTGATTACAGGGACTCTGCATTCTTCCTGTACAGATATGGGCCCTTTAGGAGGTGAGGGGGGGGGGGGTAAAGTTAGCACTGAACCTATCTGGCAGGATGCTGGCAATATCCGTTGGTTCTGTAATTTTTGTGCCTTTGTGCTGTAACTCGGAGCAGATCTGAGTGTTGCCATCTAGATTCCTGACATAACTATAGAATGCTTTGTGGTTGTCCTTGGATTTAGTGGCAATTTTGTTTTCTTAGCTAGCTTTGGCGTATCTTATAAAGGATCTCAGCTTCTTAATGAGGCTGACCAGGGAGCTCCTCTACTCATGGTATTTTACTTTCTTTTGCAACAGTTTCTTCCTTTTGTTGTACAGTTTGTTTAAGGCAGGGGACCACCAGATTGGCTTCCTTTTTTTTGTGGGATAGCGTCTTGGTTCTGTTTGGGATAGCACGATCCATTCACTCATGTAACTGATTATTGAGTGCATTTGTGTGGGATTCAGCAGTTCTAACTGTATTGTCCATCTGCATGGGTGTCATGAAGTTCACCACTTCTGTCTTAAGAAGCATGAAGTTGGCTTTGGAGAAATTATTTACTGTAGTTTCTTTAATGGGGGATGGGGGCGGGCTGTGGATATCAAGGGTGATAAGCTTATGGTCGGATCGGTCTAACGAGGAGTTGACTTCAGGTGTGGAACACCGGTCACTCATGTTGGTAATGACTAGGTCTAGGATATTTGTTGCCCCTGGTGGGGGTGTGGATAAGTTGATCTAGGGCATTGAAGTTTATGAATTCCAGAAATGTTGAGATAAGGAGTTGGTACACAAGTAGTTTTCCCAGTTAATTGTGGGGTAGTTGAAGTCACCCATTATTAGGGTGTTTGGTTGAACCCTAATATTTTCCAGTACATCAAGAAGAGGAGTGGGTATCCTGGAGCATGTTGGGGGATTTGTAGCAAGCTACAATTTGGATTGCAGTTTTGCCCAGAGTTAGTTGCACTTGGATAACCTCGGATGCATTATACTGAGCAACTAGCCTGGAGGTGTGGATATCCTTAATGATTATGGACACACATCTGCCTTGGGTGTTTCGGTCCAGGTTACATGGCTGAAAAGTGGGGTATGAGTTGTAGCCTGGTAGTGCAAGGGTGCTGTCTGGAGCCTTGAACCAGGTCTCGGCCACTGCACAGATATCCATGTTCTCCATGTTGAGTGCCTCGAGTGAGTGCATTTAGAGAATTAGACTTCTGCCATTGAGTAGCATTACCCTTAGTTTTTGCTTGCCTGTTCCTGTTATGGTGGTGAATTTGTTATTTGAACCCTGCCTAAAAAAGGCACTATAGTGGCAGCAAGAGCCTTAGCTAGTATTCGGAATCCCATGGGCGACAGGTGTAGGCCATCTGTGGCAAACCATTGTGGTCTGTCGACAATGTCATCCCAAGTAGACAGATACTGGATGCCCTTAGAATGACAATTGTTTAAGTCAATCATTTTGTTCTTGTACTGTGGTATCATTCTGGGCGATGGCAGAATGCTACTCGAGGCTAGGGTCATACCTGCCTGGGCTACAAGATCCGAGAGCTCTTCCATGTCTCTCTTCTTGTAGTCCAGGGAGGTACATCTCAGGTCATTCACACCAACATGGACAATGACAGTGTCATATTTGTACTTGTTGTGGAGTGACCTGAGTGCATGGGTTATGTGGTGGATCCTGGCACCCGACAGGCAGCTGACAATAACCTTCTCCTTGTTTAGCCTGGTGAGTGGGACATCAGTGTGCCTGACTAAAGTCACCTATGACTAGTGTGTTGGGTACATTGTTTTGCCTTATTGGCTGTGGTAGAGTGGCACACTGAGTCTGTGGGGATATGTCATTTGCGTTGTGTTGGGGGATGGAGGTTGCTTGCGTTTCTGCTTTTGAGGTCTCTGTTGCTTAGACTACTATTGAGAGCCTTCGCGAATGTTTTTGTGTTGTGTGGATTTTGGTGGTGTAGATTTAGTGAGACACTGATTAGACTCCTAGAGTACAATGTACCTCGCAAGACATCTGCAGCAGCTGGAAAGGCCACAGAAGTACCTCACAAAAAGGATTATTGGCCTCAGATACCCTACACTGACTGTCTCAAACTCCAGTTTTACTCAGTAGCATCTCGCCTGCTCCGAGGTGATGTCTGCCGAACATATAAAGCTGTGCCAAACCCATAGCTGTTGGACATGCTGCACCTAAAGAAATCCCAATCCCTCCGAGCGACATGCTCTAGGGACCTAAACCTTATCACCACAATACACAGGACATGCTGGAGAGAGAGCTTCCCTGTCCCAGAGACTTCCCATATTCTGGAACAAGTTACCCATGTACATCAAGCAAAGTTCCTCATTGGCACTCTTGATGAATGGATGGGAAATAGGAAATACATGCCGTGGATCACTTCTGTGGCTGTGCTTGACAGGGGCACAGGAAAATAACTTTCTTGGGTGGCGTAAGCCAGGGAACCTTGTTTACTTAGGCCCTTAGTCTGATAACATAGTACTTACCTACGAACCGACTTAGTGCTAGTTACCAGGTATCCATTGGAACTGTGCCATGATTCTATACCCTTTTGTTTCATACCATACAATATCACTCTATGTATATGTCATATTCATATTTAAGCATGGAAGTTCCATTTTCACTTGTACCACATTGTAGTCAAGAGCCATTGTAGATTGTTTGTGAAATAAACACACAGCTCATAAGTAGTCTCTCTGATGTTTGCTTAAATGTAGTATTTTTTTCCATATTTGTTTTACTCTAAGTTTTAAATATCAGTACAGCAGTGGTATTTACTTACCAGGTATAGGTACATTCTTTTCCAGCATTATGTAATCTTTTTATGTAGTGCCATTGACTGCCATATGAACTCCTTCTGGAACAAGTTAATAATGGTTATTAGTATGGCATATTCATAATTTGGCATGGCTATGCCTCATTCTGATGTGCTGACCATTCCAATTTGGTTAGGCGCCTTTCATAGTGTGTACTCACTGTGCCTGTGAAAGCTGCTTACACAAGTGTTTAGTCAACATTGCATGTGATCATCCATAAATGATCAGAAATAGAATATGCATTAATAAGTATAAATTCATGCAATAGTAAAAAGCGGGTATTACTAACGTGTTAGTTTTTTTACACTTTCATTTCATACCATTCAACATTCTGCACTTTCATTTAATATCATTTACCACATACTCCATCACTACCACAACTATTAATGTTCAAAAATGTGCTGGACAATAAAGCATATAATCTTGTTGGTAAACCTTTAGTTTGTAACCCTTCTTGGCCTGTGTTTCAACTGGGCCTCTGAAATGCCATTCCACAGTACTTCCAAGTGGGCACTGAGTAAGATAATTACATGATGTTGCACCTGCGTGTAGAGAGAGACTGTAATTATATCGTGAACAGGGACTGGTACTGCATATCATAAGGGAAAAAGTAATGTGAAAGTGTCCATGGTTGACTTGCATAGATAATGCAACAGAAATGCTACATTAAAACTCTCCATTTGTCTCTAAACAGTCTTACGGTCAGAAAACACACAAAAGGGAAGGAAGACATATTCCTTCCATGACTGCTTTGGATAATATCTGGTCTGTTATAACCAAAATAATTGCATTCAGTTTCCAACTATAATTTATACTTTTTCACCCTGTGCATTTACTGTAACCTTTAGTGTAGTCTTCCAAGTGAATGACAATTCTGAGACTGCTAGTTGTGTAATATTTAACATCTTAACTTCCATTTTAGACAGTGACACAGATGTGCTTTAATAGAGTAAAAACAGTAACATTTTTTATGCAAATACTTTTGTTTTTAGCAATTATCTCCAGTATTATACATTGCTCAGTTCCTGCCTTTAACCTTCACTCCTCCTGAACATTGTAAACACTGCCTGCAGAGTCAGTTCCATTCAAGTAATTGGCTCCTTCCTCTTAAAATCACATCTCCAGTTTTTATCTTTTACAGTATTAATTTCTTAATTTGTTTGCTTTAGGTTTGGGTTTCCATTTTCTAGTAATTGTTTTTGGCAGTGAATTGCATTAAATGTAGTAAGATTTTGCTCTGTATAGGCAATTCAAATCCTCTGTTTGTAATGAAATCAGTAACATTGTCCCCATTGTGTGGGGCTGTAGTAATACAGGCATACAGACGTGCATGTGTCCATACTTTATACTATCTCAGTCTATCATCTGCTGAAAGCAAATTAAACTTTGCAGTGTTCAATACCCATCTACACCTTTGCAGCATAATGCATACTGACTGTGAAGCCCAGTTGTAATGGGGCAAAATGAGAGTGGTGTTTAACCCACTGTCTGCCTTTCTTGCACTAACACACCCACCCAGTCACCCACATCTTGTATACACATGAACGCACTCTCAACTTTAAGTCATGCGCACTTTATCTGCCGAGCTCTTAAAAGGTCTCATTTCCACACACAAGCTTCACTTACCTAACGCTTTCATGCTTTTGACAAAAGATCTCTCATTCCAAAACTTTAATCGATCAGATATTTCAGTCTAGCACTCACCCACACATGGAACCCTTTTCACTGACAAGGTGACATTTGTTCACAGATATTTGACAAAATGGGATTAGAACGATTTTTTTAAATGCCTTGGTTGAATTATCACTTGTGACAAAGGCACATCTCCATTTATATAAAACTAATCAAACTGTGTTAAGTTAAAATAAACATTAGGCGTCATAAATATTGCTATATATCATATAACCTGAGCAACAGTACATAAATTAAATTCCTTACCTTTTTTTTAAAAAAGAAGCATCTTTATTAAACTATTACTTAATGATATAAGCAATTGTACATTTATATGAATGAAAACAAACCACACCGAGACGGCCCTAGTTGCAAGCATTTTACATCACAAACCATACCGACACTCCTAGTTGCAAACATTATATATAACTTATTTACCCAGTCGTTTTCAGTCAGATATCACAAGTCATTTAAGTCCTGCCTTCTTTTAAACCTTATTTCTTCCCTATATATATTGTTCCCACAATTCCCGTGATTTCCTATGTAGTCTACTGCTAACTTTTTCTAAAGATCTCTGTTCCAGTTGTTATCTTACTATATTCACTATTTCTAATGTAGTTGGTTTAGTTTTTGATTTCCATTTTCTAGTAATTGCTTTTATGGCAGCCACCATAATTAGACAGCAGTGGCTTATGTCTAGGCAATTCTGATTAAGTGTCATAACTCAGGTCTCCCTCATCTCACCACTCTGCTCACACAGCATCGCTGATGGTGCATCCTGCAGGGAATCCTTAGTCTGCCAGCTCACTGCATTCCCCGAAAATGTTCCAACTTGCATCTTTTTCTTCCCTGTCACACCTCCAATATTTTTGATCTACCTGAGAAAAAAAATTCTCTAGTCTGTTTGGGGTATAAAAATATTTATGTAAACATTTCCACGCAAAAATCCTTAATCATCTAGATTTTGTTGCGTACTATCCTCCCATTATTTGTGAATTGTTTATCTAGTCTCTTCCAATCCTTTCTAACCTCCTCTGATTCTTACAATTATCATGCAGTATTTTGTATGCTGTACTAATTTTTAATGGCAGCTTCTGTTCTACATTCTACTAAAATCTGAACCAGTGCTGGTCTTTTGTTTATGACTACCCTATTTCTTTCTATCTGCTTATACTCTATCAGTCCTTGATAGAGAAGGCAGTCTCTAACCTGCAGTCCAAATAAATTTGCCTGTCCCCATTCTATTACCTCTCCCTCTCTAGTCATTTGCTCCCAATACCTTGGTTCCTTTGCCAATTGTCTCCAATAATTTCCAGCCCCTTCTTGCCTCTTGACTATATCCATAATTGCAGTCATCCCTATTGGCCGTATCTCCTTTTTTCCTTCTTGTGTTGGCTTAGTTCTTAGAATACTTTCTCCTACTTTATGGATATGATATCTGTATAATTAGTCTCCTTAAAGGCCTGCCTCCAAAATCCTAGTCTCTACTTGTTTCTTGAGCTTCCCCCCTGTTTCAACAACATCTTTTTACTTTGAATTATAGTTTTCTGCTTGTGCTGTTTATAGGAGCCTTAATTGTGTACCTCTGAAATACCCCTTCAAATTGGATAATCGCAATCTGCCCTGTTCTGCTGGAAGAATCCGCTTATCCCACTTGACTCTTGCTGTTTTCCCCTCCCCAGATGGTCCTTCAGCTCTTTATTAATTTGCTATCCCCAACTTTTCTTCTGGCTGATAAAAATATGCCTGACCTGTGTATAAGACTAAAGGGACTAAACATTTTGATGGCTTGTATCTTACTATCCATATAAAAAGATTCCATTTTCTCAGTTTTTGTATTATGTCCCCATAAATACTGCTGAACCAATTCACGTCTGGTACACAAATTACTGCTCTTGCCTTTGTTTTAGATTAATTTTGTATCCCGGAAAGATTTCAAAACTGTCTCAAAATATTCCACAGCAGTGTAATGTGTCCTTCTGGTTTTGTCAGGTGTAAAATATCTGCAAATAGAGCCAGCTTTTCTTGACTACCATACCATTTATATCCTAGAATTTGAGTCCCTTATTTCTTTCTTTCATAGTGGGTCTAAATGTAATACAAACAAAGGAGAAAGAGGGCACCCCTGCCTAGTTCTTGTACTTACGCCAAAATTATCAGAGAGGACTCCACCCGCTTGAATTTTTGCCTTCGATCCCTCGTATATCCTAATCAACCTTGTATTTTTTTTCAGGAAATACAGATGCTTCCATTGCCCTGCTCATAAAGTCTCAGCTTATTCTGTCAAATGCTTTCTCCACATCAAGACCCACAAATATACTTTTAATGTTTTGTAGCAATTAGTGTAAGTACTCCCCTTTTCCTTTGTCCCTGATGTGCTACTGAATATCCATCCTGAAAATCTTTGTCATGTTTGCATACTCACTTCTTTCCCAATGAGTCCACTGTTGCATGTCTATTTGCACCCTGTTCTTAATATAATTCTGTACTCTTAACTTTGTTTATATCTCTGAGGCCGTTCATGTTGCAAAATATTTAATGTAGTCCTTGATGAGTTTATTTCCAAGTACAATATAACAGCTTTTTTTGAATATATATATCCAACGTTTGTTACATGCACCCACTGTTTGGCAAGTTGAGCCTTTAAATAGTTTTTGTCATCTCCTTTTGAACTTGTCACATTTTGCAAACTTTTTTTTAATGAAAAACCTAAACAAAAAAACACCCAGCACCCTGATAGCATATCACCTTAAGATGAACACACAGTTATGTACATCTTCAAATACCCTCCTGATAGGAACAATTGTTCCAAATTGACAGCTGAACCCACAAGCATTAACTAATCTAAAATTAAGGTTATCCACGCTAAAGTGCATTTTTGCAGCCTGTGATTCTACTTAAATTAATTGCTGTCCATTATTGTCTTAGCTTTATTCCACTCCCAGCTATGAAAAATCGTATATGCTTTCAAAAAAACCAACTTTTAGCAAGAGTCCATTGGCTCTTCATGTAAAACTAAATTGTACATTATTCTAGTAAATGTGAAGTATTTAGTTACCAGAAAAGCTGTCCCTTCATTCACATCAAAGAAGCTCAAACTTTGTCTGAGCTACTTAGTATACCTTTTAATTTTACATTATTTCAATAAACTATGTACAGATCTCTCATTTTATTGCTTATAACTTTAGTCAGTGTGTTTCCATGAAAACATGAGGAGAATGTGATTCTTTTAACACTGAACATTTATTTGCCAAGTATAACCATTCACTTTAAAACTCTTGGCATTAGACTAAATCAGTGGGATTAATCCAAACATTCACCTATCCAAAAGTTAAAAAGTCTGCTCTTGTATCCCTCTTCCCCCACCCCAGCAGCCCAAGATTACAGCCCATTAACTCGAACATGCTTTTGTCCAGTTTTTTTCACATTGCAATGTCTGCATTTCTTAAAAGTAAAATACTTGTTTACTTTATCTTTACAAGCAACATGAAAATACTTTTGCTATGTAATGTGCAGTTTATAGCATGAAAGTTTTTATAAAACTACTAAGAACAAAGTTTTACTTTATTTTTCCATGTCCTTCCAAACGTCCGTGGCATGAAGTGGGCGCATGCCTTTCGGCACCCCCCCCCCCCCAGTAACAAAAGCCCAATCTTTCTCTGCCTTTTTTTGGTAAATCCATATTTCAGGAAAGTAATTGATGCTTTATAATCTCATATGTTTTCACTAATTTCACAGTTGCTGGCCATTGTCTCCCAGTCCCAGTGTGGTTCTAGTCAGCTACTGTGCTTTTTTTCCCTTTTCCAAGCATTTTCCTTTGCTTCTCATTCCCCTGATGATAAAGCTTAGAGAGAGACTTTGCCAGTGAAATATTTTCCAATGTACCAGAGTCCCCTTCCACTTGTTGGATGTAGTTTTGTATTTCCACTTTAGCCTGTTCTGTCAAAAATGGCTTAGATCTTCCAGGAGAGAAAATATTCTGAAGATTGCTGGATGCAGCAGTTTGATTCTCATACCTGCCTCTTAATATTCTGTGATTGCTGGGGTAAATTTGCTTCTCTTCTTTCTGGTGTACAATGAATAATCATTTTCCACAAACACTTGAATGTCACCAGTTTTTAATATTTTGCTCTTCTGCTGCAGTTCTGTCAGGGTTAACTATCTGCTGGTATGATTACATGTTTAATACAGATTTTTGCCTACTTTCTCATTGCCAGGTTTGGAACATACACAATGCCATTTCAGTTAAATTGTGCTGTCCAGTCTAGTTACTTATTGTGCTTCAGTAAAATGAAGTCTCTCTTGGTTTCTCTGGTGTGGCAGAACATCTCTTTTTCTGCGTGTTCTGTCCTCTAACTCTATCATTTTTTGAAACTGCTGCTGCTTAAGCAGTCTCTGCTAACCTTTTCACTTAAACCTATGATTTTCAGTTTTATCAGTTCAGCTGAGTAGCTGTTTAAAGCTTCCATTTTTCAACCTTTTGAGTTGATATACTCCAATGTGTGACTTTAATTAGCTCTGAACACATTAAACTTTTTACCTCTAAATCACTGGAACCATCTGTTGTACCAAAACTGGAGCCTTGAACTGCTTTTTGCTGAACAGCTGCAGGATTCTTCCCAGTCAGTGTGTTCTCTAATTTTTCTAGTTAATTTTCTTTCAGACTTTCTTCTTTGCTGGCATTCAGGCAAGTTACTTACTAGCCAGTAACTGCATTTTACTAAAACGGGCAGAATTAATGGCCCTTGTCAGTTTTTTCACAATAGGAGAGATGGAATTAAGGTGTTCATTGTTTAGCTATCTTGGAAAGACCTCAACAGAAGTCTTTTTAAACCATTCTAAATACTTTTACTGTGTCCCCTTGGAGTATTGCTGAACCAGTTGTATGTGGGTACATAATTTACAGCTATAGCTTTTGTTTGGTCTTCATCACTAAACTTAAGAGCATGACTGGGCTAGCCACTCTGTGCGACTCTTGGCTGTATTGTCACTGAAGTGACACCGTGATCCCATTTGCAAAAATGGGATAAGGGTTTGTGGATGAATGTAGTTACTGTGAGGTCAACCTGCCACTTTATTTGGCTGTCATCAGACCCATCTTTCAGTATAATGTTCCCTTTTGTATGTACCTCACCAGGCACATGCAACAGGAACATCCACAGAGGTTCCCCACAAAAAGAATACGGGATGTGAACACAATGTCTTAAACAGATTGCCTCAAAGCCATAGCTCTGTGCTCTTTGCCCCCCCCCCCTTTACATACTGCTGAGAATTGTCTGGCATACAAAGCATCCTTAGATCCTGCTTTGATGGGCCTTTTGCATTTCCACAGAATGGGCAGCATCAGAGCTATGAGATCTAAAGAACTAAACTTTGCTTATGATGTAAATAGGGCATACTGCAGGGACATGTATTAATGTCAGAATTCCTGTTTTCTGGAATACATTTCCTATCCATGTGAAGTAGTTTTTCCCTAACCCTATTGAAACATAACCTGGAACACTGGATGGGAAACCAAAAATTTACACAAGGTCTGACACGTGTCTCCACAGAGCTAGACATTAAATTGTGTCCTAATTAATGTACACCCATTAGAATAACATCTAAGGCACCAAGAACCTGTGGGATAAATTTTGGTTGCATGCCTAGGCTTATAAAGGCCTGAGGGGTAGCTTAGTATACACCTGTGAGGCTATGAACCTATTAATTTTATATTCTGAACAGACTTGACATTATCTCCATGTTCCACAATGCTGAAATAAATCTTTTCTGGATTTATCAAGTGCAAAATATCTGCAAATAGCGCTTCTTTTTTTTAAACCGCTTTATTGAGATAAATATTGTCAAACATAAGCTAGATGTATGTATGTTTTTCAAAATGAGTGACACAAAATGAGAAAATTAAACAAAGATTTTAAACTTTATACAATGACGTTCTCCACAAAAATCCATTAAACAAGTGCATTAAAATAAGTTTATAAAATTTGCATTACTTCAATAAATCATGTACTTTTTTTTCCACATATTGGATGAATTAATATTCCTAGATAATCTTGCCATATTGGTTTAAATTTCTAAGTAACATACTTCAAGAAGTAAATTTTTGAATTCAGTTGAGTGAAGTATGAGACTTCCAGTTTCTTATAATGATTTTTCTGGCAATGGATAGAATTGACCAAATCAGAGGATGATTAGGTTCTCTTATTTTATTTATTTTTATTTTTTTATTTAACATTTGTTTACCGGGAATGTCCGACTAGGTTCCCCAGAGCCTGTTTTCAGCGGAGGCCCGGGGAGAAACGCTCCAGATGCATGTCTTTGGAATGTGGGAGGAAACCGGAGTACCCGGAGGAAACCCACACAAACACAGGGAGAACATGCAGACTCCACACAGAAGGCACCCCAGCCGAGAATCGAACCGGAGAACCTCTTGCTGTGAGGCAACAACGTTAACCGCTGCACCACTGTGCCGCCTGTAATTATACAATTAGGAACAGGTGTGTTAAATATAACTAGTGATTTAGAAAGGTAAAAATTATCTGTAAAAATAGCTTGTAAAAAGGAATTAACATCCGTCAAATTTATTTAATTCTATACAAATAGCATGTGTGCCCAGTCTGCATTAACAACGTTGTTACATCTCCAACAATTGGTATATTTTTTATTAAATTTACTTAAAGAAAATTATGTAATAAGACCTATGCAAATACCTCCATGTAAAAATTTTCCAAGTGAAGTGGTTACACTTGCTTGACTGTAAGATATTTATTTTGTCAGAATTTGCAGGGGATAATTAAAGTAAAATAGGTTCAATAACTTTCTGAAGGATTATCTAAATCAAATTTGATTGCTTTATATATTGAGAAAATATTTTTAAATGTAGAATTATGTTGTAAAGCTATTACAATAAATTGAAATTTAGGTATTGTATTTTTTGTTAGACACAGAATCCATTTTGTTTAGAACATATTTCCTAGCTTCCTGTAAATCTTAACAGATAGAATTTTATTCATATTGATTTTTTAATATGTTTATAGTTTTCGGATAATTTTTAGTCTGTAATTGAAACCAAAATAGTAGGTTTTTCTGTTGAAAAGAAAGCCTTTAATTATAATCAGATGAAAAGGTGACACCTTGTGTGAAAGCTGTAGGAAAAAGAATATATATCCACTCTTTATAAATATTTAATTTATAGATATAGGGCAGGATTCACGAAGGCTTGCATGGAGTGGAAGAGACGTATAACACTCCATGCAAGCCTCGCGATCCAGGAACAGCCCAAAACTCCGTGTAAGAGACCAGCTAAAATGAGGTACATTAGCGATCCATGAAGCAGAAACCAGCCCGTGTAAGAGACGTTTTAGCTGCAGAAATGTACTCAGTTGTCAACTGAGTGCGTTTCTGCAAAAATCACAATGGAGCCATGTCAGCTCCAAATAAAGGGTGCATATGTCAGGCAGCATGCCAATGGCCAAATATGTGGCCATTGGCAAGGTAACCCGATGCAAAATTTATAAAAATATAAACGATGTTTAAACGCAGCACAGCCCCGCGCAAACGGGCTGCGCTGTATAAAACATAAAAATGAAGGTTATAAACCCACAAATGTGGGTTTTATGCAATACATGGAATAACAATGCAGGGACCAGCAGACCAAAAACAACATGGCCACAGTGTAGTGGTTGTTAAGGGGGGAAGCTGAGTCTAAGACATGTAACTAAGCAATCTCATGTAAATGAGGGTTAGGATACTGAATCCCACAGTCACATAGCAAATGAGCACAGTCTGAGTAGTGCAAGAGATACATAAGGGGGAGGAATAGAGTAGGAGATAGGTGACATCACAGGGGGGAATGGTAGAAAGAAATGCAGTTCATTGGAGGTCGGTGTAACATGACAGATGACAGACACAGATCAGGGAAAGAGGACTGCCACAAGATAAGCATGGGAAAGTCAAGAAATGGAAGGTGTACACTGTTACTTACACCAAAGTTTCTTGCTGGGTGTGCATGCGCACGTGTGCATGCCATGAAGCGCGAGTAGGGCAGTGTGCGCGCGTGTAAGGCAGACTGAGCATGTGGGAGCGTGGTGGCAGATGTTTAACACTGCGCTGGTGTGCGTGCATGTAGGGCAGACGGAGCATGTGGGAGCATCTTGGTAGATGTTTAACACTGTTTGTGCTGGTGTGCACGTGTTTTAACCCGCATAGGCAGATCCTGAACTGTGTAAGCATGTGTGCGCGCGTGTAAGCCACTGTGAGCATGTTTCTGCTGGTATGCACGCTGCTCCCCCCTGAGGAAACAAAGGAAAAAGGAAGCAACAGAATTAGTAGGAAGCTAGCAGGGAATACTGCTGGAGCTAGCAGGTGAAAACAATTAGAAGCAGGCAATTACACAGGCAGCACTTAAAACTCTGCAAACAGCAGTGCAGGATGTTTCTCACAAGAGAGACTGCAAGACAGGAGTAAGCTATTAGAAGTGAAAACTGAAAAAGCTTCACTCAGAGCAGAAATGTTAGGGGCTGCCATAGCTGTCATAGAGACATAGGCGACTTGCTGAGGGTGGTGACAATGCAGATGGTGCCAGACAACCCAGAGTAAGGAAACGGAGTAGTGTGTACAGGCCCAGGGTCACCTACCATGGGTTGCATGAGCTGGAGATAAAGCGCTATAGAGTGGACAGAGAGCTCCTGCAGCAAATAGTTGAGCTGTGCAGGCCACGCCTCACACACATAACCAACAGAGGGGAACCCATCCCAGTGGAAACCAAGGTATGTGTTGGCCTAAGAATACTAGCAAACAGGTACCTTCCAGAGACCAACTGGTGATGTGATGGGGATATCACAGGCATCAGCCACCAGGGTACTGCACCAGTTCCTGGATGCCATTTCTGCACATGTCGGTGATCATGTACATTTCCCCAATGCCCGTGAGGTATTGGCCAGCAATATGCGTCTCTTCCAGCAAATAGCGGAATACCCTGAGGTAGTGGGTGCAATAGACTGCACGCACATATGCATCAAAGCACCAGCCGGTGAGCGGGGTAGGGCCTACATTAACCGCAAGGGCTTCACCTCCAACTGCCAGGTCGTGTGATGCCCAGGGCATAATGAATGTGTGTGCTGGTTGCCCTGGAAGCTACCATGATTCCCACATCTGGCATTTGACGCAGCTGTACCAGACATTTGCCAATGGGGACATCCCACACGGACACCTAGTGGGGGATGCAGGTTATGCACTGGAGCCGTGGCTGATGACACCCATCAGAAACGCACACACACCTGAACAGGAACGCCATAATGAGACACACGCACAAACACGTAATGTAATAGAGCATGTGTTTGGGCTGCTCAAGTCACGGTTCTGGTGTCTGGACACATATGGTGGAGCCTTGCAGTACACACCAACTACATGTACCCAAATTGTCATGGTATGTGCTATGCTACATAATATGATCTTGCGAAAACAGCTGCAGCAGGACCAGCATAGGGCTGGGCCAAACAGCCCCCCACCATTGCCAAGGCCATCACAGGCAGAGCGTGACTCAGAGGAGGAACAACCTGAGCCTGCCCCAGTTAGGCAGGAGGAGGCATGCCCAGTATGCCCTGGCCTTGGCAAAGAGGCAACTCCTAGAACATACACTGGCTTAGTTGGAACCCTGGGAATGATACCCCCTCTGACTCACTCAAATATAACAGGGATGCCTAAAATTACATGACCTGCTCACAAACATGTACAGGGGGTGTAATATGCGCATCCAACAGAGGCAACCCTGCAGCACCACCTGAAGCATGAATGCCATGTGTTAAGTAATGCAACACCATGTACTATATGCACACCTGAGGACCCTGACTAACATCCACCCCCACCAAGCATGAAGCCACAAAATGACAATGGGCTGATCAATTGCAATAACTGGCTGAAATAATGCAGTTAGTCAAAGGGGAGCCAATGTGTTTCAGCCTGGGAAGATGTGCAGAGCATGACATGATGCACTACCTGCTAGGGGTGGCGTGCACCTATCAGTCCAGGCCCCATGGATACTGGCAAAGGCTGTCCGTACCCACAGCATGCCCTGAATAGTTAAGTCTCAAAACACAAACCCACCTTCATAGGTACCACAAGGGATAGGAACCTAGATGTAATGCTACCCAATGCCAGAAGTCTAAACAGCAAGATGTGTGCAGTGTAAATGCACACAGTATGAAGAATGTTGATATCAGTCCTGTAATAGCAAACTGGGTCAAGGCTCACAGCACCCTAACACTACCAGTTACACCTCATACTGTGCTGTACAGCCGCAAAACATAGAACAAGCTACAAAAGGAGGGTGACTAGCAATAAATGTCAAGGATAACCACACCCCCATGTTGGTACCACAAGAAGAAGCAGCATGGATTAGCCATGGTCAAGTACCAATGGCTAAAACCGCCTCCCAGTATATAGTCTGCTGCAGACTACTGTCTTAATACCAGGAACTGCACCTGGCCTATGTCGGAATACATGAATATATCAAGCCCCCCAAACCACATTATATTGCTTGACTGAAAATACCCAGACATACACTGGGAGCATTATACTAGCACCAACACAGTAGGAGAAAAGTTCCCAGAATCCATAAACCAAAATGCCCAGGAACAACGTACCACTCCCACAAGAGGGGTAAGCATACTGGATGTGATAATCAGCAACATGTGTACTGGATGGCAAGATGAGAAGTGTATCCCTCACTGGTAAGACCAGACCATAGAGTAATCACACTGGATATACACATCCTGACCACAGTCCCTGGCCAGAAAACCACAGTGAAAAGCATGTGTAAAGCATAGGTTGCACCCCTCCAAACCGATGTGGAATCCATGAAAGGCCCTGTGCAAGTGCAGAATATGAGACACACTGCAGAACATGTTATACAGGCATTCCATGAACACAGCCAGGAATGCTTGGAGTATGCAATCACAAATAACAACAAGACACAATGCCATACACGCAGGCATCTGGCATGCTGGACTCCAGCCATTACCAAACCATGCAAGAGAATGAGGAAGCTATGACATGATAGAGCAGACATAAAAAGGGAAGTAATCACTGATCAGTAGTATGGCAATAAAATATGTTCACACATACAATCCACTAAGGCCAGCCACAACAAGTAGAATCTGTGAATCCAGAGGCAATGTGACACCTGGCCCAAGTACACAGACAACCCACAACTCCCCCCAATAAATACAAATATATGTGAGAGATGCAACCATGTATCCAAACAAGAGGCTGAGCTCCCCCAACTCAGTACTGTTAAAACTAGTTAGGAGGAAAAGGTAACCACATACACCACAAACCCAGTCCCACATAGACCTATCACAACTGTAAACCAAACACATAAACAGAAAAACATTCCCGGAGGCCCTAATTACAAACACACCACACCAACAGAAGCCTCCAAAGAAGATCCCAAGCAACCACAACCTCCAAACATAGCACATGCAACACATAGTACACAAAGCTGGTGTGCCAAACAGTCACAGACCAGAAGGAGAAACAACATGCCTGATACAGTTGTAATAGGTGTCTATATAGGCAGACACACTGCTGTCCCACTCACCAGACTGAACAAGAGAAAGGGTACAGTAAGCTGCCTGTAGGCTGCCACAATATGCCACATAACACAAGTACGCAGGTCACCCCAAAGCAAGCAGAAATATGATGCACTCATTGTTTATGCTGGTGTGAATGACCTGAGATGTACCTCCCTGGACTACATGAAAAGACATGGATGAGCGCTCTGAGTATGTACCCCAGGCCGGTATGACACTGGCCGTTTGCAGCATCCAACCCTCACCAAGAATGATGCCACAGTACAAACACAGAATGATCAGCTTTAACAGGTGGCACAGTTACAGCTGTCAGTCCAAGAGGGTCTAATGTCTGTCTGCTTGAGATGTTATGCATGACAAGCCATGCTGCTGTTCCAGAGATGGCTTGCACCTGTTACCCCTGGGCGTCTGGATACTGGATAAGGCCTTTGCCACCTCCATAGAGCCGTACGTAGGCAAGGCCAAAGAGACTAACCCACCACCCTAGAAAACATAAGTGGTAAGAAACATAAGGGTAATGCTGACCAATGCCAGATGTGTAAACTGCAATATGCATGCTCCTGAGGCACTTCCCAGTATGGAGAACATCAATGTCTGTGCAGTGACAGAAGCCTGCTGCAAGCCTACTGATAGCACACCAGCACTACCAGGTTATACCACATATGCGTTATGGCCCCAACACCTGGACCAAAACATCAAAGGAGGGGGAGTATCCATATGCAGCACAGACACCCATACGGCCAGGTAACTGACAATGCATGAAGCAGCGGAGACCACCCATGTGCACCTAAGTGTAGTCAAAACTGCTGTACAGTCTGTAGCATGCGACAGACCACACTCTCACACACAAGAACCCCACCCAGACATCCTGAAGACACTGGACAGTATGAATGTCCCACCAAATACAAGGTACTCACAAATTACCACATAGGTGGTAAACCATTATGTATGCAAGGAGTAATTGGGGACCTAGGGACACAAGTCGACAGTAACCTGTCATGTGACACTCACAATGCCAATGTGGTTAGGAAGACTGTCGATATTGGACACAGTATCATGAAAGGATTCACATCTACATTAACAGAGGTCACTGTGCCCCTGTACTGTTCCCTTATCAGACCCATAATCTAGTACAATGACTCATATGGGATGTACCGTACCTGACACCTGCAGTGGTTCTGAAGACCTCAAAGGTACCCCACCAAGAGGATAAAGGGTGTCAAATATATGTCATATGCTGCCTGGATGTAGACACCCCAGCTGAATGCAGTCAGACTGCCTACACAGAGGCATTGTATGTCTGTTTTACAAGGCCATGTCCAACACAGGAGTAATGGACATGCTCCACCAAAGGAAATCAAAGCCATTGGTGCTGTGAGAGCGACAGATGTTAGCCTCAACACATAATGAAATAGGATGTGCTGGAGGGACAGATACATAACCCAGAGGCTCCCCACACCCAGAAACAGGATCCCATTCCATGTTAGGCAGAGCCCCTCACTGACACCCCTCAACAGGAATATTGCCAAGTGGATGGATGGTCGCACATGTACACTGGGGGTCTTCACTGTGTCACGTCCAGACAGAGGCACAGTAAAGAAAATCATAAATGGCCATTATAGTCACATAGCCAGGGGCGGCGAAAGACACACACTCTAGCTTGGCTTACTAATGCCCTAGGGTGGATAGCCTAGTATGAACCCATGAAGATACAAATTGTACAGGACACTAAGGATAATCACAAGGCTTTACTTAATTGATGGTAGGAACCATGTTGGGAATCCACAGATATGCTCCGAATCACACAGATATTACAAACAGCATACCAAACACACACACATATTGCCAACATACAACCTGACAGGTGCAGTGCAACCCCCCCCCCCCAGAATGCAAAATATCTATCCCAGCAGACTGCTGGTCCCCTGACATTGCAGATGCTGAGGTAACAGCCATCATCTGCAAAGCAAAACACACAGCAGCAAAGGTATGTGATGGTGTCCTGGGCTGAGGCCAACATGGACTCCAAGAATAATGGAATGCCAAATCACACTACTGCCCAATGTCAGCCTTACCACAGGATATGTACCCAAAGAGCAGTGTACAACAGTGGTCCTTACAACAAAGGTGTTGCCTGAATGGATACTGCAAACTACCACCCCAGGATCCTGACGAGCTTGGTCTGCACAGCTCTAGAAAGGATCAGTATGTACCGCAGACCTAAAGCTGTCGTGGACCTACTGATACCGGACTCTACACAGTGTGGCTGCTGTAACTGCAGATCCTGCCCCTAAACATGTTTGACACATTTGAAACGGTCATTGATGAGGGCAATGTGGTCCACACAGCATATTCTTCCAGACAATACCCTACGAGTTCAGTATGGATATGTTAACCAGCTTAAATATATACCCCTATGTCAGTAGAGGTGTTGCAAACCAGACCAAGGACAGAACTGACATGGTCAGACATGCTGCATCCATGTCAGACTACAAAGCAGATATGAGTGGCATCCCACAAGGCTTGGTGCTGGGCCCCCCCCCCATTCCGTATATATGTCCCATGGGTACAGGCCAACATGGAAGGACTGTGACTGAACATGTATGCAGAGGAGTACAAACAGCCCACCATATCCGACCCCCAGCTGACACAAGCAACCCACAAAAGGGCCACCTAGAAACAGACAACTGGAGCCATAGCCATGTCAGCAAGCTAATTGCAGAACTGTGTATAGACAACCACCATGGATATACAGTAAGTGCCCGCAAATTACCACACAGGTGTTAACCCATTACGTACCTAACATGTAATGAGAGACCTGGGGACACAAGGTGATAGATATCCTGCACTGGACAAACATGTGGCTGTAGTGTTCGCAGAAACATACCATATACCCACCCAATCATGAAGGTTGTCAGATGTAGATAAGGGGAGGTCACTGTGGCTCTGCAGTCATCCTTCATCAGCGTCACAATTGACTACAATAGCCCCTGTGGGATATACCTCAGCAGACACCTCCATCAACTGTAAAGTCCCCAACAGTACCCCACCAGGAGTGGCAAAGAGCATGAACAGATGCCATGTGTTGCCTGAGTAAACAAACTGCAGCTCCACACGCTACCATACTGCCCAGCCAGAGGCAAGCTGTGCCTGATGTATGAAGCCATGTCCAAGCTGGAATCAATGAACATGCTGCACCTTGTGCATAGCTCACTGCCATTCAGATTGTACATGAGAGACCTGAACCCCAGCACTGACATACATAGGACAAGCTGTACAGAATGATCCATAGCACAGAAGGCACCCCCACTCTTGAGTAAACTCCCAGTGCAGGTTAGCCAGAGTCACCTATCGACACCCCTCAAGAGGAATCCCGATGAGTGGATGGGAGATGGTAGGTTAACCCTGGGTATCACTGTTATGTCAGAGGTAGACTGAGGCACAGTATACTAACCATGACATATGTCATGGCAATCTCCAGTTACAATGTGTGTCGAAGGACAAACACACCCTGTGACTAGCATCAGAAATGGCCTAGGGAACATCGCTAGTGTTTGCCAATGTCCACCTATGTTGTGGAATACACTACCAATGTTGGACGAGCCTGGTGTAGGTAGTCCATATCTGAACATAATGCAACATGGTCATATGTGCACAACTGGCCCCTACACAGTCTGTTGTGCTCACTATGAAGATGTCAAGCAGTGATAGGACTAAAGCCCAGGATACTGTCCACCACAGTGAAAGTACTGAACCAGTACACTATACAGTACTACAGTGTTAGGTTATTATGAAAGGATGTTGACAACTGTATGCAAAGTATCCCATGCAATCCCTGCAGGCGCAGTATAATCCCTGTTGTGGCAGACACGAAGCAGTTGGCCAGTTAGTACACAACATGACACCCAACACACAACCATAAACGTGAGATATTGTTGAAGTTCACACACACCCAAATATGTGGTGGACTGCAGAGTTCAACATATGGTAAGCTCACACTGGGCATGCCTGCACACTTTGATAAATGAAGCATATGTCAGACAACATGCCATGGAAAGGCTGAACTGGGCATGCTCACACACTTAGGCCATATCTCCGTATAGCAGTTGGCCACACATCTGGTATTTGTACGTGTCATTCCAGGAACCAACCACAACACAGCAATCTGCCCAGTGCACACAGTAAATGACTACAGAGACATAAGTGATATAGTGGATCGCCCTCATATTCAAACATCTTCCACAGATACACAATTTGTTCATAGGAACAGGGAATGCTATGGCAATAAAGACCTGCAAACAGTATAACAGCACAACAAATATTGTGCATCTGACAATTGAACATATGAGTGTAGAGGTCAATACTAGGCTTGTTGCCCTAGGGAATGACAGCTTAGCCAGAGAGTGCTTGGCATCTGCATCCCCAGTACAGTAGGCTACTGCGCCACTGTAAAGTAGGTCACATAAGGCAACATGTTAGGCTAGTGAGCTGTGCCTCTGTCAAGTAGGGGCACAGTGGAGATCCCAGGGTTTGAATGTGCTAAGCCACAGCCATGTTGTTGGTGTGCTGGAAGAGGGTTGCTGAGGACCTCTAACAGTTAGTGGCCATCAGTAACAGACTGAGGGGAGCCCTATCTGCATTGTCTGGACAATTCCACTGTCAACACTGTGTTGTGATGATTGTGGGAATGAAGTGTTGTGCCGGAACTGTTCACAGATGTCCTCCCTCTGTGGGCTACAGCTCTGCAATGTATTAGCTCACTCTGTCTGTTGGACGGCTCATATATGGCTGGTGTACACCTGACAGGTGTCTTGCAGAGCAGTCATGGGTATATGTGGGATAGCATGATCAATGCAAACCTTACACATGCTCATAGAATGCAGTTGTCAAGGATTATGCAGAGTGGCCAGTATAGTCCCCCAGCATGGGTCCTTTGAAGTCGTCCACCCCAGTCATCACAAGTGTAGAGTCTGCTTGTGCTAAATACAGTTTGCAGTGACAACCTTGCCTGGGGGTGGGGATGGGATATGGATGTCCAGGGAAAGGTGGGTATGGTCAGATATCAACAATGGTGGTCTACCTCTGGTGTTGAACAGTGAGTACCCATGTTGCAGATGGACATGTGCAATATGTATTCCCCCATGTGGCTGTGGTGTGTGGTTCTGCCATAACACATGGACCCACAAATTGTAGTGGCTGTAGGGTAAAGTGGTAGAGGCCTGAGTAGTTCTCACACACAATATGCCTGTACCTGATGTTAACAACTGGAATGGTGTATGTGAACACCTGCATATCCCGGCACTGTTCCCAGGGAAGCAAAGTGTC
Organism: Protopterus annectens; assembly: GCF_019279795.1. NCBI lineage: Eukaryota > Metazoa > Chordata > Ceratodontiformes > Protopteridae > Protopterus > Protopterus annectens. The sequence goes on from NC_056739.1 coordinate 1,464,414,184, forward strand.
TCCCCTGGATGTGGGAGTGGTGTTCTGGACTGGTTGTGTTGTGTGTTAAGGTCCTGTGGTCACGAAGCATGGTATAGAACATAACCTGCCAGTGTGATGTGCATATCTGATCCTGACGTAGGTGGCTGCAAATGCATATATATGCTATCCCCCACCTGACAGTTAGTACTAGATGTACATACCTCTGTAGAAATAAAGATGTCAGCACCCTATAAATACTGCAGGTGCAGACCAGATGCCCAGTAATTCGGTTAGCGCGCTCTGCTAATGCGTCTCCCTCAAGTGTCATAATATAGGTAGTTAGGAGTTCGAACCATGCAAATGCTCTGTGTATGTGTGTGTGTGAGCGGGGTTGGTGTGTGTGCAAGTCTGTGTGAGGGAGATGTCCTTTTGGCAACTGTGAAAGTACTCTACAGGATGCACATTCCCCTATCTAAGCACAGATGATGTCAGCACCCTATAAGTACATCAGGAGAAGGGAAACCTCCCAGTAATTCGAATAGCATGCTCTGCTAATGCGTCTGTCACGAGTGTCATAACATAGTTGGGTAGGGGTTTGAAACCTGCAAATGGCAAGTGTGTGTGTTTGGATGTGGGGAGTTTGTGTGTGCGCAATTCTGTATGAAAAACATGTTAGTTTTGGCAATCAGGAGATCACACTACATGATGCACATTACCCTTTCCAAACACTGATGTCAGCACCCTACAAGTACAGCCGGAGAAGAGGAACCTCCTAGTAATCCGAATAGTGCGCTTCGCTAATGCGTCTCTCTCGTGTGTCGTGACATAGGTAGGGGTATGAATCCTGCAAATGGCAAGTGTGTGTGTGTGGGGGGGGCTAGTAGGGTGTGTGTAATTACAGGTGTGAGAGAACAGATACTTTTGGCAAATCCTACAATACACCAGATGCTGCATATTCCCCCAGTAAACACAGGGGATGTCACCACACTATCAGCACAGCCAAACAGGGATAGCTGGCCTGTAATGTCAGTAGTGCGCTCCGCTACTGGGTCTATTACCATTGTCACAGTACAGATAGGTATGTTTTGGAAACCCACAACTGCCACGTGTGGTTGTCACACATTATGACCTTGTGTGGGTCTTTGTGCATAACAATGCATGCCATTGCCTAAACCAGCAATGGCAATGCACGCATGTATGTGTCTGACACATAAACATAAATACCTGTGACCTGCAGTAGTTACCATGTCTGGCACGTGCCTTGAGTGGATAAATGGTATTTGCAATGCATAACAATATGACTGTGTCTTACTGTGCGGCACAGTGGTGCAGCGGTTAACGTTGTCGCCTCACAGCAAGAGGTTCTCCGGTTCGATTCTCAGCTGGGGTGCCTTCTGTGTGGAGTTTGCATGTTCTCCCTGTGTTCGTGGGTTTCCTCCGGGTACTCGTTTTCCTCCATTCTCCGGGTACTCGTTTACTCCCACACATCAAAGACATGCATCTGGAGCATTTCTCCCCGGGCCTCCACTGAAAACAGGCTCTGTGGAACCTAGTTGGACATTCCCGGTCAACAAATGTTAAATAAAAATAAATAAATACTGTGCAGGGGCCGCATGCGGTATGTCTATACAGTGTGGGTGTATATGGTAAAATACCTACAGCAGGGGATACACATCTGGTCTGGGCCATATAGGCAACATGTAGTCGATGTACAGGTGCTGCATGTTCCCACCTGTTGTGGGAGTGGTAACATGTTATTCCACTGCAATTCAGTGACCACATGCTGGGAACCTTTCAACTAGTGTGTTGTAGCTACAGTAATGCTCACGCACAATGTTTGGCTGGATGCAGTCCAGCCATATAAAGACAGTTCTTGAGACTGTCATATTGCCAGTGTTGTTATGGAGGATAGGTGAGTTTCCTGTGTATGGGAGGGTTGTGTGCCAGGCTATGAACCAGAAGGCAGTCCGACACAGCTGCACATGAATAGGCCCTGATGCTTTGTGCTGTACCAACAACCTGGAGGTGTATCTGTGGTGCTTTGGGATACCACCCCCCTGTCCATGTGTGTTACATGTGTAGGGGACGACAGGCATGGTATGAGGTATAACCTGGCAGTGATGGGTTGCACCTGTGAGCCGTGAATCAGGACTCTGGTACTGCACAGACATTGCAGTTCTCCGTGCTGAGGACAGTGTCTAGTGCATGCATCTTGCGGTGTACACTGCTGGTGTTGTGTAGCATCACTGTTAGTGTCCTATACTGTGTGATACCCACAGAGGTGACTATGTAATCCGTGTCCTGAAGCATAAGGCACTGTGTGTGTATCAAGGGGCTTCACCCATATACATTGGCCCATGGGTGTCACGTGCAAGCTTCCCCTCGCAAATCATTGTGGCTTCCCTGGCATGTAAGCACACGTTGACAGCCAGTGGATACCCTATGAATGACATTGGAGATTGAGCAGAATGTAGACATAGAACACCCTTCCTACATATAGTGGTAGCATATCTGGTGAGGGTATGATGGCAACCAAGATCAGGCTCATACTGGCCTGTGCCACATGCTGAGATCCCTTCTATGTTCCCTATCATGTAGTCCAGGGAGGTATGTCTCAGGTCATCCATAGTGGCATGGTCACTGACTGAGTCATATGTGTCCATGCCTCTGACCTGTATGCATGTGTTTTGTGGCGGACCATAGTGCCCCACAGGCGTATCACTGTGACCTTCACCATGTACAGCCTGTTGAGTGGGACCCCACTGCAGTGGCCAAGAGAGGTACCTGACAAATCTGTAGCAGGTGTGTTGTGTAGCCCTACAGGCTTTGTGTGTGTGGCACACTGGATGTGTGCCATGTGTGGCATGTGCTCTGTTCGACTTAATGTATACCTGTGTGCCAGCTGCGGAGATGTGTGATGCTCAGGCGGGATCCTGTTCTGAGTCTCCATGTATGCCCCAGTGTGTTCAGATTGCTGTCAGTGTGGGTCTATGTCTGACTGGTATTGTAGTCACTATAGTATGTCATTCCACCTGACAGGGTATGGCATTACTGGGTTCAGAGTGCTCAGTCCCCAGATTGGCTATGTGGTGGCATCCCACACGTGTTGTACATTCCTGGCCAGGGGTGAGGGTTGACTGCATACATGTGGCAGCTGTGACATTGCCACATGACTCGCATAAACCACAACTGGACCATAGAGGTGATTCACAGGTTACCTTTGCACATGCTACCATAGTAGTGTGATTGCCATGGTGATTACCGGCACATAGGGCCAATGGTGAACAACATGCTGAAGGTGTGTATGTGTGGGTGTACTGCTACTGATTTCATAGCACTGGCATATATGACTGCACACGTGGGTAAATGCCAGGTAAGACATGTGCAATGCGTCACAGGTAACGTACATGCGAACAGGACAGACAGTGACTGTTATGTGTAAACTTGACATACGTATCGTACGCTATGCAGATGTCACTAGGAGTCCACAGAAGCACTGTAACTCTGCATTGCAGGTGGAAGCAGTGTTCCAGGGAACCCCAAGCGAACATGCATGCAAACAAAGCTACAGTGAGCTGGGCTGGAAGTAGTCCATTGTACAACAAAGAAGGGGTAACACTAACAGTAGGTAGCAGTGCAAATATGTAGGCACTATCAACATGTACCCAGGAATGCACAGCGCAGATGTCCATGGTAGAACTGATATTATGTCATAGTTAATTGTGATTTGGATTACATTGGTACTGCACACATAACATGCGCAAACATCCACATTGCATAGTCGTTGTGGGCAACTTGCCACCATTACTGTACATGTCCATCATTGCGTATCACTACTTGCATTAGCTTCCCCCCTGTGCTAGCCATGCATGTGGCTATCTGTTGACATCCTTACCACCGGTATGCAATAATGTGCAGCTGTTACACTTTGGTATGTACTATGGGTGTAGATAACAATTCAGGACAGTCATACGGTTACTGCATCAGGCATGCTGGGATATACACAGTCATATCAGCACACTGTACTGTTATCAACATGATACTACTAATACACTTCTATGTAGTCACCCTGTGCATCAGCTACGTGTTTACCTGTTCCTGCACTGATGTTGGAGATTGCAGGAGGTGGCACAGTTTCATCATATGCACAGGGTGTGAATTAGGTATGCCTGAGTCTGCCACTGATACCACCAATTGACATGTGTGTGTATGTGTGTTGGTGAGGGACAGCAGTAAAGGGTGGGGCACTGTTGGTGCAGTGTGTGCATGTATGTGGTAGTCCTTGGTGTTAACATTTTGCATGTGTGTATGCATGCACACAGTTCCACCTCATGGCTGCCATATATAGGGGTTTGTGGACAGCCACAGACTGCACCTGGCAGGTCATACAGATCGGACATGGTACCTGTGCCTGGCAGGGGTGCTACGGACCGTATCCTTTACTAAGCCAGACTGGGTACTGTCATCAGAAGCGGGAGTGTGTTGACTGGACACAGGTCCCTGTTGGGACTGTCCAGAGCCACGTGCACGTGGTCTCCTGGGGCGATCCGATGACAGTACAGACCCAGCATTGCTGGGGCTGCTGCTGGCACTATGGGGGCATCCTCGGGCCTGTTGTCATCCGCGCCGACTGCCAGCTGCTGCTGGCATATGGCCACGTCGACGCCGCAACTGCCCACCATTGCCCTGGCTAATGGACATGTGGTTGTGGAACTGCTGTAATATGTCCCCACAACGTCCGTCTATGACATTGGTGAAATTACGGATAGCATCCGCGATATCATGCATACTGTCAGTCATGGCTGTGCGACATGTTCTCAGCTCCCTCAGACCCTGTCTGGTGTACCTTTCCATACGCGACTGTGCCTGCATGACAGCCCAAACATAGCTGAGGTTGACAGATCTCTTTGGGCACGTCTGCCAGAGGCATTACGCCCACGGATGCTCCCACGAGAACCCATGGGCAACTGTCTGGTACCATCGCAGGACCCTGCCCATGGCTGCTGTGTGGGGAACCATGTGCCACAGATATCACATTACCCTGGTCAATGCCCACTGTATCCTGTCCATCACCTAGGGACAATGGTGACATAGGATACCACATTATACTTTGACAATACCATTCCTGTACCATTCATTCCCTACACCTTCCTGTCATGCATGCAAAGCATTTCAGCCTGTGCATGAACAGTTTACATTCCTGTGCATCAGCAAGTGCACCACCAAAGCACAGAATGGTTACATTAAACACATTACATTATTACATATATACAGTGGCACATGCACATGCCCATGTACCATACACATGCACATGATACCATATGCACACATGTGCCACACCACATGCACCATGCTGGAGCTGCACTGTGCATGCTAGTGTGCTGCTGTGTGGATCCACCTCCACATGTGTGTGCACACACAGCTGCACCTCCTGGTGGGTTGTGTGTGCACTGTGCTGTACACACAGGTGGGTGTTGGCACACTGCTGTGTGTGTGCACTGTGTACCATGGGCAATCACCAGGTACCTGTTCCTGGTGCTGGCACTGCTCTGTGTATCTCATTGGGATTACTGGCCATACCAGGCTGCCTCTGGGTGTCCATGCTGCATATGTGCTGTGCCTCACTGTGCAGTGTGTGGTGATAGTGCAGCCTGTATGCTGTGTGGCAACCTGCAGCATGCTCACAGTTATATGTGGCATCATGCTGTGCTGGGTGGGACTGCTGCTCCATGTCTGCTCACTGTGGGATCTGTATCCATCATACTTGTCCATGTGTGGTTTGTGTTGGCTGTCCTCTGGTGATGGGGCACTGTGGCCTGTGCTGGTCCCCTGCATCACAGCTGGGGCTTCCCTGGGGCATGTCTGTATGCCCATGCCACCCCTGTGTGCTGGTTGGCTACCTTCCCATGCTATTATGTCATGCATCTGGTCATGGATGTGTGACTATGTCCTGTCTGTGCTGGTGACATCCCGGCACCTGTCATCTGTGTGGTGGCCTGCGTCAGCACTTTGTGCAGTCCTGTGTATGGGGTTGCCTGTGCATGACATGTCACATGTGATGGGTACAAGCCATGCTTGTGGGGCACTGTCTGATGTGCAGCCTGTCAGTGGTGCCAGCCTGCTCAGCCCTGGGCCATAATGTACCCCAGATATGACACACCTGGTCCACCCACCTGGCAGGTCTGCTGACAGTCCATAGGTGCATCACTGGGGTGGGGCTGCACTGTCTGTGCCCTGGTTGTCCAGCACTGCACTGCATCTGGGGCTGGGGACACATGGTTGCCTGCGCAGCCAGGGGCTGTGGCACTGCCCCTGCTGGCTGCCTGGGGCCCCTGGCCCTGGTTGGCCACTCCACCTCACCGTGGGACATATGCGCTGTGCACCCCTGCCTGTGGCTCCCATACTATGCTGCTGCTGCTGCACCTGTCAGCGTGCTGTTGTGCATATGCGCGCACTGCTGCACCTGCTGGCTGCCTGTTGCGCATATGCCTGCAGGCTGCATATGCTGCAGGGCAGCTGTCGCTGCAGGTATGGCTGCAGACGCAGGGGTGCTGGGAGCTGCAGATGCATAGATATGACTGTGACTGGGCTGTATGCAAGCAGCATGCATATAGGTTATATGTACAGACTGGTGCTGCAGATATTATGTGACTGTGACAAGATGTGTGTTGCAGATGTCTGCTTGTGCTGCTGCTGATGCTGCAGTATGCGCTGTGAGCTGCAGGTGCTGATGCTGCTGCTGCTGTATGCTGCTGCTGGGCTGCTGCAGTGTACTGCAGAGAGGGCAGATGTGCTGTATGTATGCTGCTGTGTGCTACCTGCACATATGTGGCGATGTACATGTGCATGTGCTGTGCTGATGTGACTGTGCATATGTGCATATCTGTATGCTGCATGTATATGGTATCTCTCTTTTCCACACTTTCCATTCCCCTTTTTTTCTTTCACCTGTCACTTTCCTGCCACTCTCTCTCTTCACCTCTCTCTCTTCTCTTTTTTTCTCTTCTCTTTCCCCTTTCCCCCACCACCCCTTTTTCATTTTCATTCCTTTTTTTTTTTTCATCTCATACCCTTCCCATATCCTCTCTTTTCTCTTCTCCCTCTTCCCATATATATATATATTTATCCCTTTCTTTATCTATATCCTCCCTCCTCCTCCTTCTTATCTTCCTTTATATTTTCTTTATTATATATCTCCTCCTCTCTCTCTATCTTTTTATTTATATTATCTATATATATCTTATATTATATCCTTTTCTCTATATTATGTCCTTTCCTTTTATTCTTATCTTATTTCTTTTCTTCCTCTTTCTCTTTTTCTCTTTCTCTTTTTCTCTCTGTATATTCCTCTTCTCTCTATATCTTATCTTCTCTATCATTTCTTCATATATCCTATTTTATTTATTTCATATATACCCACTTTCTTTCCCCCCTCTTTATTCCACCTTTATCTTTTTTCTTCATATACACCTTTCATACTTTTCATACACATACCCCTCCCCCCTCACCCCATATATATATATACTTTTTTTTTTTTATATATCTTTTTCCCCCCCTCCATATACTCCTTTTTCCTCTTATACATACACTTTCCTCACACCACATACACTTTTTTACCTTTCTTTTTTTCATATATCTTTTCTGTTTTCTCTTTTTCTCCCTCTCCTTTTCAACAATATATCTCCTTTTTTTTTTCTTCAAACTCAATATACATATATATACACTCTTTTTTCTCCCCTCTCTCTCTCTCTTCTCTTCTCTCTCCCTTTGCATGTACACCTGCAACACACCTATGTCAATATATCTGTCCAATACAGCATATACAATTGCAGCTGCATATGTCCTGCATAGCAGCAGTATTCAGAGTGCAGATGCAGTAGCATAGGCTGTAGTGTGCTGAGTGTATGTTCTGTGAGTGTATGCTATCTCTCTCCTTTTTCATTTTTTTTCCTTTTTTTTTTTTCTCACTTTGTACCCCCAATATACACTCCTTTTTTTTTTTTTTTTTCCTTTTTTTTTTTTTTTTTTTTTTTTCACACTTCATTTTTTTTTCTATTTTTTTTTTTTTTTTTTTCCTTCTTTTTTCTTTTTCCTTTTTTATTTTTTTTTCCCTTTTTTTATCTTTTTTTTTTTCTTTTCTTTTTTTTTTTTTTTTTCTTATTTTTTCCTTTTTTTTTATATTTTCTCTTTTTTTTTTTTTTTTTCTCTCTCTCTCTCTCTTGCTTTTCTTCTTTCCTTTCTCTTGTTCCTTCTTCCAACACACATTACATAACATATATATACATATTATCATACACACCATATTTACACATATCAATTTTCACACATAAAAATATACAAATTTTCACAATACATTTATTTCACAAAATATCTATATATATATCTATCTATATATATATATCTAGATCTATATATATATATCTATATATATATATATATATATATATATATCTATATATATATATATATCTATATATATATATATAATATGTAAATATACATACATTTATATATGTACATTAACTGACATTATTACCTACTAGCTACCAACTAGCATGGCTGTTTCTGTTCACACACTACTATTATGGAACTCCACTAGTTTTTGACAGTAAGTATAAATCACATGCTTTGTGTACTACACATCTATATTCCCTTTACAGTCATTCCTACTATTACATGATATATTTATTTTAGGACAATGTTCTTGTATAAGAGTCATGGCTTAGTGGTAGGTCATGTGGACTACTGTTTCCAAGGTCCTGGGTTCGGGACTGACAGTGGGATTTTATTTTGCTTTTGAACTGACTACAGGACCTGTCAATCAGAGTGACTAAGGCACTTTTAAGCAGTTAGCGCTGGTTTTCGTGGAGCTCACGCATGCGCACTGGCGTTTAGCTCCGCGCACACCCGCTTACAACCGCTTAACAGTGCTTACTCTGGCGCACACTCGCGCTATTTTCTTTGAAAGAAATGAAAATGGGGAGACAGGAAAGTGGTGAAAAAGGGGTCACAAAGAGGGTAAGACAGTAGGGTAACAAGCTTGGGATTTGCAGGAGGGATGTAGGTAAAGCCCATTTCTTCATCAGCAACAGCTGTGTGCATATGTATGTAATTTGGTGTGACATTTGGAACCTTCCACCCCTGAGAGAGGTGTCAGGATAACAATAATACTTGTTGTTCAGCCAAGTGTAATTGATAGTTTGATAGTTTCCATGTTCAGCAGACGTGTGCAGAATGGGCAGCTATGTATGGGGCGTAATTTTTTTGTGGGTACAGTGTCCTTTTTTTTTTTTTTCGGTGAGAGTGGTATGTCAGGTGAAGGAAGTCTGTATAGCTGGGGAGGTAGGTTGGGTAGGTCAACAGACAAGACGCATACAGGGGCGGTGTATGACGCATGTGGGGGGGGTTACACAATTGACGGGGACGGATGTTTGGATATCCAGAGCCCACAGATGGCAACAGTGGAACTGATATCTCCACCCATGGGCAGTTGCCACTGTTCCTTCACTGCCCAGGACGGGGCTGTGCTGAGGGCTGTGTAGGCCAGACAACAGGCATGCCCATAAGTTGTGCCACCTGTGCCTCAAGCTAGCGTAGGGGCCCAAGAACAGAGTCCTGGATCTCCCTACGCACCACAGTCCGGACGCAACAGAGGGTAAGTGGTGGTTCTCCGGCCACGCTTGCAGAGGGGGGACGAGCCCCATCCCCTGCAGCGCTTCCACCTGCAGGTGGCAAAGGGCCACCGGAGGAGGGTCCAGACTGGGCACTAGTGCTAGGTGCACTCGCCAGCTGATATGGGAGAGGTGGGTCCGCTGGAACCCGCCTTCCCTGTCGTCCTATGTTTTGCATTACGTCATGACAGTTTGGGTTAGTAACATACAATAACATTCGCAATTAGTTGTAACAGCATGCATTAGTATTCCCATTAACAAAACACCCAGATATTCACACCATTGAACAGTGAGCATAACACATGCATAATTTGAACAGCAATACACAGTCCAACAACATGCAGGGTTGATTGATGGCAACAGGCCATCAGGTTTGGATGTATGAACAGGGCAGATGCATCAACGGACATGCACATATTTATGACCCAACAGGACAAATGTCCAGGGGTGTTAATTGTGATTGCACATACCATTTTCACGTGGAATGGGTTATATGTGGTTATAGGGTGGGATGAAGAAAATAATATTAACACCTTCGAATACCAATACATATGCTGTACATTTCTAATAGCTGCGCATATATACACACTACTGTTCTAACGACAGTTTCCTATATGCTAACTACTTCAATTTGGTGATAGGACTGTTACTGCTACATCAATATACATTTTATTGTTCTTCATACACATTCATATCTGGCTTTGTTCAGCTACATCATCCTGCTACGTTTGCTTTATATAGCTATAGACAACTGTGGATGTTTGGTATGTCAGACAATCATGCTATCTGCATATTGCAGACTGAGAGCAACATATCCAGATTTTTGGATACACATTCCAGCTGCAGCAACACTTTGAACAGATTTCGTTGTTTGGTTCTGCTTCTCACATTCATTTCATTCTGTACCGACTGCAGTTTACTTTATTCAGAGGTTATTACTACTTTATTGGTGGATTCATAACTCTTTCTCACACTCTCTCACTTGTTTTCATTTTACTATTCAGGATGGTACTTACTTCTAGGCTTTATTGACATGTTTTACCTGTAGTTATTTAAATCCTTTCCAGCAGTCTCACTTCTGTCATGTTTCAGTATTTCAACAGGGGTATATTTCACACATGTGATTTGCTCATCTTCTGCAGCTGTACTTTTCAGCCTGCTGCAGGTTGTGTACTATTATATTACAGGTGGGGCATCTTTATTTCAGACTTTATTTCAGACATTTTCATTTTTCTGTTTGGATTACAGACTGCAACACACTTTTGTAATCAAGCAATACTTGCAAACACTCTTACACTGTTACTTGAACATTTTATTACTTAGTGACTACACTGCACTCTTTTGCTAACTGTCATACTTTTATATTTCTTTACAGTTACTGGGAGATGATTACTGACCTGCCTGGTGGCGCAACCGCACCAGTCTATCACCATAGGCTCTGCGGTTCGCAGAACGTACACCTGCAGCTGTAATATAAATGAAGTAATATTGGAATACACATCTCCATAATATCAGCTAGTTTAATTTCTTACATACGTAATTAAATATAACTTACTCAGTAGTGGGGCGTTGGGCATTTGCAGGGCCTCCTGGATCCAAAGGTTCAATTGGTCCTGCTTGCATCTCTTCAGGTCCACATGGTGGTGACGGACCTGCTCACCAGTCCTTGGAATCCCTGTGGCACTGGTGAGACCATGAGCCAACGAGTCACATGCCTCAGCCCTATATGCTCCCCACAGGACCTGGCCCTGCATGAGTTGGGCCTCATGATTGTGGGCTAGGAGCCAGGCCATGTATCTGGACTCCTCAACACCCCACCTCTGTGCTCAAAAGCAACTACCCTCACCTACTCCTGACATTCTGGATGCAAGTTAGTTCTACAATCGTGTATGCTGTGTATTCCCGCCTATGGGGCTTATATATGCCGTTTTTCCCGCACATATCTGTGATTGGCCATTTTGGAATTGTATCAACTTCACAAAACCTGCTTTGTCATGCTCCACTTTGTATTCATTCCTATATATTTGCTATTACTGCATTTCTAGGTACTGCTGTCATGGCTTAGTGGTTCATTACCTTGACTATGGTGCATAGTATCCTGGGTTCGAACCTGGCCACTGCTTTTTATTTTTTATGACTGTCTAGACAGGCTAGGGGGTCGTTTGTGTAAAGGCAGTTTTGATGCAGCTTGCTCAACGTTGCCCGTCGGTTAGCTGTCAGCATGCATATTACGCTCAGCTCAGCTAGGGGCACACAGTTTCAGCGTGTTAAACCACAGCTCACCTACGGGCACTCATTTTGCACCTGTTGAACCATTGCTCACCTACGGGCAGATGCACTCACCTTGTTAAACTGTAGCTCAGCTATAGGCACATCTCGCATTTTTTATTTTATCTCACATTTCTTCAAAATAAATGGACTATTTCATTACGTTTTACATAAACTATGATTTTATATGTGTACATATTTGTCAGGGACTTGTTTCGTGCTTATTTTACTAAAAATAAAATTTGATGTGGGGGCTCGAACCATGAATGCCTGCTCTTCAGCTGATGTCTCTACCACTACGCTATTGCTTCTTGGCTTACTTTGCATATTTAGTTCTTATATCCTTTTCCACTGACTGCCAACTGTGGCTAAGCGACGGGCACTCCCGTGAAAACGAGCACACTCATGGGCAAACATCTTTACAATTAATAAAAAATATATAACATGTTCATTTATATATTTTATGTTCATAGTCTGTGGGGGCATGTGTTGTGTTGTGTTTATTCACATTTCCATGGCCTCTGTCGTGGGTGTTTACTTTGGGCAATTTTACTCTTCTGGGGGTGTGTCCGCTTGCAGGGCTCGGCCTACGGACACGCCCCCTACTGTCTTCCACGGACCGTGTTAGCCTTAGGTGTGATTCAGCATGCCCTCATGCATATGCATGACATGCAGACGTCACACCGTTTAACTACAGCCTCCGTGTAAGCCATGTATCTCTTACACGGAGGCTTCGTGAATCCTGCCCATAATTTCTAAAGGATTTCAGAAGAATTATATAATTTGGAGTAAAATTTTTGAGAAGAGTAAGATGCAAAATATTCTTTTAGAACCCAAATAAAGGAGTTACTTAGTATAGTTAACTTCTGAAGTTTATTTATAGAATTACTAATTAAGATTTCTAGGGTATTTTTCCATTTTGCCATATAATTATCTAAGTTGGTAAATAGTTTTGGCCATTGAGGAAACAGAATAGATTTCCAAATTAGGCAATGCTATACCACCTTTTTCCCAGTTTTTCATATGATCAGATAAAGCTATCATGGGTTTAATCGGGGACCATAAAAATTTGTGTATCAAGGAATTAATTTTTTAATCTGATTAGGAGATGAGATGGATTGTATAGTATATAAAATTTTAGGTAATAAAAATCATCTTTATTATTAAAAGTTTTTCATCCATGGAGAAATTAATTTTATTCCATTTTTAAGATTTTCTATTGTCAATAAACTTAGTTTATTTTAATGATATATTTTGTTTTTTTTTTGTAATTACAATACCTAAATGAAGTAGTTCATCAGATTTTGCCAGATATTTACTATAAGCCACTTGTATTTCAACATTTTTATGACCAATTAATACAATTTTTTTATTATCGTTTAATAAACCAGATTTCTTTTGAAAAAGTTGAATATTACTAGAGAGAGTATGGGTAGATGAATCATCACCAAGGTAATAAAAATGTCATCTGTGAACATTTGTGTTTTGTAAGATTTATTGGAATTTAATTTATATCCTTGAATATTTTCATTATCTCATCAAATTGGCCCATGGTTCCATAATAAGGGTAAATAATAAGGGAGATAATGGGCAACCCTGCTTTGTTCCTTTAATACTGAATTTTTGGGAAATATTAGTACATATTTTAATATAGGATTGGCTATCCTGATATAATTGAGTGATTAAATTTATAAAGCTCTTTGAAAAAATTTATTCTTCCAGAAATATAAATAAATAGTTCAATTTAACAGAATCAAATGCACAATTTATATCTAAACTAATTAGTGTTAGATTATTATTTAAATATTTGACTGATTCTATTAGAGTTAATGTTCTTTTATTGTAAGTATTTTTATTAATTATGAATCCCGTTTGGTCATATTCAACTAAGATTGGTACAATTTATTTAGTTTATCTGCAAATGTTGACATAAGCATTTTATAATCAATATATAGCAAAGAATCTATAGGATGAACACTTAACTGGATCTCTGTTAGGTTTAAGAATAGGAGAGATATAAGTATACTTCCAAGAGGGGGGAATTAAATTATTTTGGGATAAATTATATTCTTTATGAAGTAATTTTATAGCATCAGTTGGTAAAATGTTCTATACTTTTGGGATGATTCCATCATTTCTTGGGGCTTTATTTAATTTTAATTTTGAATCTAGATTTGAATGTCTTTAAAAGAAATAGGTTTAATTATAGAATTAGCTTGTTCATGTGTTAGTCTTTTCTTAGTAAATCTATTAATAAATGTTTTAATTTCTTGATTAGGATCTATTATTTTTGATAAATTCTCTGAATTCAGCTAGCATGTTTGTATGTCTGAAACTGTCTTTCTAGGAGAAAATTTAACTCATATGAATCATTTTATTTACTCTCTTGGTTTACTTAGCTAATAACTTTAATGATTTAGGATTTGTGGAAAATTAAAAAAATATATATTTCTCTAATATAATCATGTATTTATGGTTTAGGATTTCAGTATTCAAAATTTATTTCATTTTTCTTACCTTTATTGACTCTTGATTGTTTCAATGAATCTAATTTAAGTTGAATCTCTGTTTATCCCATCTTTTCCTTTTTATATGATACCAGCTAATAATTCTCCCATATAAAAAAGCTTTTAGGGCATCCCACACAAATTTCTGAGGAGTTTAGTTCTAAAAAAGTTCGTCTCCAAAGTTAAGAATTCTTCAAAATCTTTGTTTTGTGATATAAGCAGGTATTCTTATCTGTGTATTGTAATTTGAATTAACTGAAATTTCAAATATTGAATTATAGTCTTTTGGGCAAGACATAGCCTTGGTGTTGAGCAGAGAACCTAATAAGTCATTAGAAAATAAGACTTTCTGAATTGGTGTTATGTCTGAGACAAAGTATAAAGAATCAGAATCTGAAAAGAAATGAATATCTTTCAGATCTGATTCTAGAAAATCTCCTTTTATTTATAAATGGTGATTCTTTATTTTCCAAAATGCAGTTAAAATTCCCCGCTATTATTATGGACCCCTTGGAATGTTGTACTATGAGATCCAGATGTTTTACTGTATTGATACCTATTCCTGGTATCCAATATAAATACACTAAAGTGTAAATTTTCTTCTTTAACTCACCCGTGACCAAACATTCCTGTATTATCTTTATATGTATTGGTAAACTTTGGGCAAGGTGAAGTTTTATTCCACAGAATTGCTACCCCTCCTTTCTTAAGAGTTTCTGAACTAATTAATGTTGAATAAGAGTTAGTATATAATCTAAACATATCTTCTGATTTCAAATGAGTTTCTTGTTAGAACATTAATTGGGATTTGTGTAATTTAAGCTATTTGAATAAACGTCTCCTCTTATTAGAGTTTAATCCATTAACATTAATAGAAATACTCTTTAGTGAAGTCATAAGTAAAATTTGTGAAGTGTATTTTGACCAAAAACTTATCAAAAAATTAAATAAAGGAATACATAGAAAGTGTAGATTTACATAGTAATAGATATGAAAAAATAGTGTATTTCTATAGTATTACTTTGTGTTGTGAAGAATATGAAAAAAACAAACTTTTATAACAAACTAGTATCATCAAAACCTCCATAACCTTCCTGGAGTGTAATACTCCTAATCCAAGTGACATATCACTCAGATTAACCCCTCATCAAGTAACCACCTCTGATCGGCATCTAAGAGAAAATTTCCTGATCATGCTGAATCAGTCTTAGCTTCTATAGAAAATCAAAATATCTAATATTTTTAAATTAACACATTATGCAAAAGGCAAATATGATACAGTATTTAGAGAATCACTGTAGTATAGTAGTATTAATTCCTATTAACATAAATGAATCCTCCTGTTTCAATATCCTTTAAGTGAAGAAAGCTTCCAACTCCAAAAAGATTTTATGCATATATCAATCTTCATTATTGTATTATGTAGTTACTATTTATCCATGAAAAAATGACTGACTACTCTAGAAGTGAATTTAAGTTCTATTAGTCTCACTATGAATCTAGATATTGAAGACAAATAGCCATAACATATAGTTGATGTGGTTGCAAATAACAATAGTAAAGCAATTTATAAATATATTTTCATATATAAGTAAGGAATTGATGCATTATATATAACTAAATCATAAAAACAAGTAAATATTCTAAAACTCTCATTTTCTTAATATGATATTCTAAAGAAGTAAAAGCAGTTATAATTGATCTAGTGAAAGTTTGGATTATTCTCATTTGTAATAACTTGAGCAAATTGATTTACTTAAATTGTATTTATGCATTAAAGATTTTGTAATAAGTGAGGTGTTAATAAAATGATTTCTAATTGCTCAGAATATAAGGAATAAATTAGTTTTCATCTATAACATAAATATTTTATTGACAGTGTTGCTTAGTCCATTTCAAACAAACTCAATGTGCTTTTTCTTTTTCGTCACAGAATATTGTCTAAATTTTGAATTTATCATTCTATTTAACTATGTTCATCCAGACTCTAGTAATGTTATCAAACCTATTAAGTTGCTGTGCAAAAGTATTATTTTGCTGTTGCTTAAAATTAAACAGACAAATATGTATACAAACCAGTCACAATAATTGGCACTTGTGTATCATTGCACCCACAAGTCCTACTTCAGAAGTATCTCATTTCAAATCCATTCATTTGTCAACAAAAAAATACTGAAACTAGGCAAGAGTATTTCATTAAACTGATATTTTTCTGGGAACATGAGAATTTCTGCACCTATTATGTTTGTAATTGTCTTCAAAATAGTTGTGTGTTTTAATGTTGGTGTCTAATTACAAATATTCCCATGTGATTTTCTTTCCATTACTACACTAAAGAACCTTAGTCTGTACTACTTTGAGAATAAACAAACTGCACATATCTTCAGAGTAATAATGGCATGACCACTAAGCTGTATTTATACTGGAAATTGTATTGAATGTGGCACAGAATTGCAGCTTCTATTTATAATTACTTTTCACCTGTGATTGCATATATAAAAATCACTTCAATATGCCTCCTAAAAACTGTGCCTCTTCAAATGATCAGAATGTAACATTATTTGTGACTTTTTCAAAGTAAAAACTACCACCAACCTATGTAGAGAAGTCTGAATGATACTATACCTTTTCGGTACCCCTCTGTTAAACCCCCACCACTCAGCAGCTCAGTCTGTGTAAGCAATGAAATGTCTGCCAGATGGCAGGGAGTCAAAATTGAGAAGCAGCACAAGAACTGAGAAAAGCATCAGGACTTTTCCAACTGAAAAGCACCGCTAACAGTTTGAAGCATACTATTAATCTAGTCTTTCCTGTGAGTCGGTCAGGAAACACACGCATGGAGACATACCGCGGGTAAGCAATTTAGAATGTTGCAGAAAGGAGAACAGCATGTGGCAATTTGTTAAACTGTAGAGTAGCTGAGACACTCGCCACTGTTCAACAATAAAATTCATTAGAATGGAAAACGCCAACCTGGGAAGCAGGGGAGCACATGCCTCAAAACAGACCTGTGCCAGTACAAAAAGACCCCCTGCACATGGGCTCCACAAGCCCCTCCATTGATCAGAAAAGGAGCAAACGAGTCAGTGCGCTGCCCAAACCTGCCTCTATCACACAGTCCATGAAGCAAAGTACTTTACCCGTGTACAGATATTCTGTAGAGCCATGGCCCGCACATACGGAGCACAACAAATGTCAAACACCCAAGCAAAAAATGTGTCCAAACGCCTTTCACCTCCACCTCCGCACATACCACATGGATTGGAAAAAAACAAGCATGGCTGAGTCAGCTACGGTGATCAGCATTCTGAAAAAGGGAGAACTCCGAAAACCCTGGCCAGACCCCTGCTGCCAACCCACCCCTTCCAATTTAAGCATTTTTTTAATATAAATGTGACACAGCAGCGCTATTCTCCCCAATATTATGAAGTAAACTTCTTTAGAGCTAGAGTTTACAAAATTCTAATGCATTTAAGTTTCCTTACACACTCCTTTGTCCCCACTTGCATAAATATGTAAATAACTCTCCTCCGATTTTGAAATCCACAGCAGAACCCAAAGCCGAGTTGTTTCGATGTGTAGCCTAGTTATTAATAGTTTTGTCACATTTTAGCTCTGAACCTTAATCCAATTTTTTGAGTTGTGCATAATATGACTTTACTTCTCAAGTTGCAAAAATCAGACCAGCATGAAGCAGTAGGGGTCCAATGAAAAAGCACCACTTTTTCTGCCCAAATATTAAACCATCACAACCCTATGCAATTCAGTATGAAGTAACGTCCATTGTCTTAAGAATTACTGACTTCACTATCTAATACCAGTATCTAAAACAGGCTGGTGATAGCTCTCCTCCATAGAAAAGTCAGAAAGCAAGCCGCTTATGCAGTTCCTTCCAAACATGGTACGATAATACACAAGTAACCAGTAAATTAATTACAGGTTATAATTAAGCACAGATTGTATATAAGTAAATGTATCACATCACCCATTAATAGCAGCAATGTCTCATCTCCATTGCATTTTTCTCTTTTTTTTCTTCCCTTTAAAGCGTTCGTGTTCCGAAGCCTCTGACACTTTATTTCTGGTGTAGGGATTTATGGTTTCCATAGCAACAATCTAGATGTAACTCAAGGGATAATGTCCATATTAAGAGACCGATCGTGAAGTAGGTCTCGAGCTGAAGCTGAATAACTGTAGACTTTCAAATTTTCAGCGGGAAAAAATGAGTAGGAGACACTGACTTAAAAGCAACTCGTGCCACTGACGTCATTCACAGGTGGTGAAACAACAGTTTCTGAATATACAGCAATCACAGAAGCTGTTGTGCAGCTCACAAACCATTCCAAACTGCCTCTCTAAACCAGAGGCCAACACTGAAACACACTACACCCCAATTTCAACCATGGAGAAAGAGCAACACCACAACACACCAACAGAAGACACACAGCCAGAATTATATAAGAAAAAGTAAAAGCAAACATTCAAAAAGGAGAGAAAAACAACAGCAGCAACGTCAGCCCCATATGACCAAACACCTCTGTACATTTCCAATAGGAACTTTTGAGCCCACCACATTCCCGGACATCACCAACAGTATCCCCATAACACACATTCAGTCCAGACATTCTTTATCCACATATGTTTTATATTGGCTCCGGACACTACCAACAACAACATTTATCTTAAAAGTAGCTCCAGAGCCTGTAAGAGAAAGCGTATGCAAAAAATAGCTTTATATATACACTAAAATCCTGTCTATATAAATTGTCTCAATACAATACTAAACTAAATATAAGCACCAAGTCATTGAGATATGTTATTAAAGAAGATATTTATAGAAACAAAGTTGCAACCTATAGATATAACTGTACTTAAATACAAATGGCAACAAATAGACTACAATAATTCAATTTAAACAGTAACCCATACCTATCAAAAATAAGAAACTAAATGTTTGCATAATAAGCATAAAAAAAGTAAAGACTATCATTAAAAAGTATAAAACAGTGGTAAAATCTTACTTGTTCCATGTATCAATTTCCCTGACCTTATGGGTCATTAGTATGTTTAGAACAAACTGGATTTCCATTGTGAATAGAAGCAAATTATTTTTTATTATTTTCTTATGCTCATGGGTTTTCCAAGTTTAATTTTCAGCTAATCTCTTCAAGTTAGCATTGGCCCAATCCATTTCTTCCATTTTGTCCAAACGTTTGTTAGATTTAACAAAAATAAGCACTGCCCAGATCTTCAAATAATTTAGACTTATCCTGGTAAAATATTTTAAGCCTTGCAGGAAACGGGTGAGGTTTTATTTGTTTTTTTTTAAGTTCTTGTCAAAGGTAGGAAAACTTTTTTTTTTTTTCAATTACCACAGGAGAATAGTCATGAAAACTAAATTTTCTTTTATTTTAATTGGAGATTTTACCCCATGCTGTCTTTAAGACAATTTCCTTATGTGAGGAAAGGAATTTTACAACCACAGATCTTGCATAATTACTTTTATTTTTTGATGAAACCAAAGATCTGTGCACTCTCTCAATACCTTATGAGAGCGCCTCAGGTAATTGTAGTGTTTCAGGTATCCATGTAGACAAGAACTTTTCCATACTATCTCCTATTTTTTCCGGCAAACCAAAGATTCTAATATTACGATGTGACCTGTTTTCTAGATCATCTATTTTAGACAAAAGGTGAGTATTTTGCTTTAAAAGGAATTCAATATTATGCTCACTTTCCTGGAGCCTAGAATCCATATCATTTAGGGCTGTTTCCATACCTGAAATCTGTTCTTTCTGTTTTAAATCTTCATGTATAATCATTTGTTTAGTACAGCTCTCCTTTCAACTATCCAATTTCAGGTCCATTTTATCTATTTTACCAAGAAGACAAGTAAATTAAACACGAACTAGTAAACCAGCACAGCTGAAACGGAGCAGGAAAAACGGTACTTCAAACGACCAAAAATATAAGGAAATTTATTAAAGTTTGTTAACATAAAGCGCTTTTTGTCTGGCTTAATGACACAGACTTCTTCAGACAATTACTTCCAAAAAAGGCTTGCTATATATACACACAGTTACAAGGAGAACCCCAAAAAAGGCTTGCTATATATACACACAGTTACAAGCAATTAAACAATTAAGCAGTGAACTACTACGTACTGTTTTTTAAAAAGGCAGCCACAAATTCATAGCAGCAACAAAAAGTGATGCGTTAGCATTTGTTACTAAAACTATTTTGTCAAAACCACACCTATTAAATTAATATAACTTTGACTTCAGAAAAGCTAAAGACAAAAATGTAATTATATAATATTGACTATAAGAAACAGTAAAACATTACAAATATTTAAACATATTTAAAAGTAATGACATTATAAAATGCTTAAGTGAATAAAAAACTAAAACTAAAAAATTAGTAAGCACACGAGCATTTACCAGGATGAAAAGTCTACTAACAGTAGACCTGTACAAACAAAGTTGTCATCTACATAAACTCTTGATTTTCAAATGCTGTATTGAGCAGTTTCATTGAGACCAGAAGGCATTAAGTCTAATCTGCCAAAGCAGTTCTAATTCCTCTAATTTAAAACCTGTTGGACCACCTCTTTCACTTGCTATAACCTGGTCGATGACCATGAATTTGAAGGAATGGTTGGGAAAAGAGAAATATGTTTTGCTAGAGCATTGTCATGTTTATTTTTCTAATTGCATAAGAATACCGTCAATGTGCCTACATAAAATGCAAGACAACTTGCGCCACTAGGTAGACCACCATTGCAATTGACCCTATATTTCAAGTTGTAAGTATAGTCTTGAGTTTGAACCTGTTAGATTCTGTAATCTACTTGCAAAATTGCAACTTTGACATTTATACATACCCACTACTCTTTGACACTCAAACAAGTCTTTTAAGTTCACAAAATCACTTTAGGTTTGATCCCTGATCAGTCATAAGTTTTGTATAAAATCTCAAGACAATCCCTACTGTTTGTGTACTGTAAGTTGTTATAAACATGGAGCTTTCGTTAAGTGGGTCAGAAATGGATTTAGACCTTTGAGAAGGATATGGATCCAAGTCAAGAATAGTATGTTGTTCGAAGTGGACCTCGTCTAGAATGGGTTTATAAATGTGTTTATCACATTTTTGGACCACTTCTACAATGGTCAGCAACATTGTAGAACATTGTAGAAGAAGTGGTCCAAAAATGTGATAAAAGCATTTATAAACCTATTCTAGACGAGGTCCACTTCGACCAACATACTATTCTTGACTTAGATCCATATCCTTCTCAAAGGTCTAAATCCATTTCTGACCCACTTAACGAAAGCTCCATGTTTATAACAACTTACAGTACACAAATATTAGGGATTGTCTTGAGATTTTATCTGATCAGGGTTTGTGTCAGAAATTAGGGATCAAACCTAAAGTGATTTTTAGGAGAGCAAAAAACTTAAGACTTGTTTGAGTGTCAAAAGAGACCTATAAGTAGAGTAGTGGGTATGTATAAATGTCAAAGTTGCAATTTTTGCAAGTATATTACAGAATCTAACCGGTTCAAACTTGAAGACTATACTTGCAACTTGAAATATATGGTCAGTTGCAACTCGGAAATGGTGGTCTACTTGGCCCAGTGCGCAAGTTGTCATGCATTTTATGTAGGCAAGATGGAGCACCGTCTGAGACCGCATTTACGAGCATTCTTATGCAATTAGAAAAAATAAACATGACAATACTCTAGCAAAACAGATTTCTCTTTTTCCCAACCATTCCTTCAAATTCATGGTCATCGACCAGGTTATAGCAAGTGAAAGAGGTGGTCCAACAGGTTTTAAATTAGAGGAATTAGAACTGCTTTGGCAGATTAGACTTAATGCCTTCAACGCCCCTGGTCTCAATGAAAACTGCTCAATAAGCAGTATTTTGAAAATCAAGAGTTTATGTAGATGACAACTTTATTTGTACAGGTCTATTGTTAGTAGAGTTTTCATCCTGGTAAATGCTCGTGTGCTTACTAATTTTTTAGTTTTAGTTTTTTATTCACTTAAGCCTTTTATAATGTCATTACTTTTAAATATGTTTAAACATTTGTAATTTTTTACTGTTTCTTATAGTCAATATTATATAATTACATTTTTGTCTTTAGCTTTTCTGAAGTCAAAGTTATATTAATTGAATAGTTGTGGTTTTGACAAAATAGTTTTAGTAACAAATGCTAACTCATCACTTTTTGTTGCTGCTATGAATTTGTGGCTGCCTTTTTAAAAAACAGTACGTAGTAGTTCATTGCTTAATTGTTTAATTGCTTTTTGCCTGTTGATTGGGTTCTCCTTGTAACTGTGTGTATATATAGCAAGCCTTTTTTAGAAGTAATAGTCTGAAGAAGTCTGCGTCATTAAACTAGACTAAAATCGCTTTATTTTAACAAACTTTAATAAATTTCCTTATTTTTGGTCGTTTGAAGTACCGTTTTTCCTGCTCCATTTCAGCTGTGTTGGTTTACATATCTATTTTACCAGTTAGTTCTTGAATGTTAAGTAACAAAGATTGTAATTCCTTTTTGAAAGTTGTATCCAGGTGAGAAGATTTGTTGAAGCTCATCTTGTTGACTGGAGTAGTTCAGAAGATCTCAGATGTTTTTTTGACAGGAAAAAATAAAATAATCAAAAAGGTTTTTATACTATCCTAGTATAAAGTATCCTTTTATAAAAAAAAAAATCCAGATTTCTGATATTCTAAAAATCCTGTCAGAGAAAATTGGAATAGACAGAGCTGAAGAGAAGTGCGGTTACTCTGAGTGCATCTTGGACACGTCCCCTAGCTTTTGTTTTACCACACCAATTATATCATTAAATTTGAGTTCTTTCCCTTCTTTTCTTTGCCATTTGCCATTAAATATAAATTAGGGGAAATATGACAACTCTGCCTGGTTCCTCTGCTCAAACACAACTTATTGTAGAGGAACTGTCCCACTTTAATTCTAGTCTGTGATCCTTAATATATATCCTCCTAATTTAATATTATTGTAACAGGGAATTCTTTCATTGTCCTACTCCTAAAATCCTGATTTTACCTTGTTCAATGCTTTTTGTGCATCAAGACCCACAGGTAACCATGGTATTTTCTCTGAATTATGATTGTTCTGTTAATGTCAAATGTTTGCCTCCCCTCCCCTAAACCACATATCTCCATATTTGTTTTCAACAAACTTTGCCACTGTTTTAGGTAGTATAGATATAAATGCTTTACAATCATGGTTTACAATTGAAATAGTCTGTATGAAACTAAGATGGATGGGTCTTTACCCTCTCAAGTGTAGCCACCACAAATTTTGACCAAAATGCTCGTGCCTCCCTTACTAAAATACTATTAAATCAAATCTTCTAGATCTTTTATCACTTTCTTCCCTCCTAATTTCCAAATGTCCAAAGGAATACCATCTTTTCTGGAGACTTCTATGGTGATTGGTTATAGATCACAGTTCTCATTTTCTTTTTCGTCAAACCTCATTTTTCTCTAATTTTGGAATAGGTCTTCCATAAATATTTCCTTTTGAGCTCATTCTTTGTTTCCATATTTCTCTGCTTCATAAAAATGTTAAAACTGCAGAAATATCTCTAATAGTGCTTTGAAATCTCTGGCTATTTTGACCATAAGAAATTTGAGAGTAGTTAAAATCTTTAATTTATGTTGGCCTCTACTTTGATAAGTGTGGCAACCTTAAATAGTCTCTTGGGGTTACATTTCCAGTGGATGTTTATTATTGAACCAATTTATCACAAATTAACAGACTAATGTTGGTATTGTGTATGCAAATTTTACAGAAAGGTAATTGCTCACACTTTGCTCTTTTGAAGAGTGAAATTGACATTGACCATAAAATACATGCGTACTTAATTTAGCACATCCAGAAATGATTGGGAGTTTTTTTCCCCAAAACTGGGCAGATAACAGCCTCAGTTGTTGAGCATAAAATCAAAATTAGAGAATGTGTTTGCAAAAAGCCTATTCCCTTTGTAGTTGGTAGACTCAGGCTGAACACCTATGAAAGTGAAGGGGATGTCCCAGAAAGACTTTTTTGAGGAGACAATGGACCCCTTTCCTCCCCTAAGCGAGTTAGAGGCTTGGTTTGAGGAAAACAGCACAGTAGACAATGTCAAACTGAAAACAATGTAGGAAGAATTGTACCTTCAAATCCCATCAGAATCAGTAGCCAATACTGGAATATTGCAATCAGTCTGGAACCATGAACACAAAATACATACTCTGTGGTTTTAATTCAGATTTTAGTCTGCCTCAGACTTTTATCTCTGAGAATTGTTTTAAACCAATCTACTTGTTTAGGTTAATGACGCTACGAAGTACACTGCTTATTTTGCACTTCTAACTTCAGTAGACAGTAGTTAGGCTAGAAAAGTCATCTTTGAAAATTGGAAGGTTATGGAAAATTCAGACATGGTTACAGTACTGGGTTATAAACTAATATTTTTGTCTATAAAAAAGTAAACATTTGAAGTGTCATACCAAAACTTCTTGCTAATAAACCTAAAGGGGCTTCCAGCTGTAAAAATTTGTTTTTATTTACTTCACTTGGTTAAAATATTTTGGTGTTGATTCCCACTTTGTAATTCCATCAGTATAGTACATGTGAAATGATGTGGAAGCGTGGTTAAACATAGAAGCTAACAGGATCTGAGAACGTCTGCACAGCATAAAGAATACCAACAATTGATTGTATGTAAAAAGTTGAAAATTTGCCACAGTAAAATAGTTTAGGAAAGGTGATTTGAACATTGTCCTAGAAATTAAGTTTGCAAGTACTTCAAAATGCCAATAATTACCCAGGTCTAAAGGAACACTGATGCTTATAACACGGTATCTGAATATAAAAAATATATGCATTTTAGTATTCAATGTTTTTGTGTACACACAAACTTTTATGTATACATTATATATACATTTTGTTTGTGCCGGTCTTAAATTAACCTGAATCCCATATGTATAGAGGTGAAAATGTCCAGGCAGTCTAGTTCTGAAATTCCTCTAAATGTATAAAATGAACATGCTCAGCAGTCTCTAAGATTCCCTCCTGGTGGTTCTTTTTTTTTTTGTTTTTAAGGTACCCAAGCACCGCCTCATACATCTGCTGTTGCCACTTAGTGAGATCCCTCACTTTTGCAGTAGAGTGGAAAGACTTGAAACAGTTTATGTATTGCGGTGGTGTATATCAAGCAGGGAATTCAGTACAAAAATGTAAAGATTGTGAGGTGTGCATTTATCAGTACAAAATCTACTGGTTTGCATCTGCTACTGCGACATGCCACTTGTTCGTGCAGCATGCATAAAAAGGTAGAAAATATATTTACACTTTCAGTAAATAGGCTTATTTTTAATAGTTATTTGAAAATGGATTTTCAAATATAACCATCCAAATGCTCATCTCAGGCAGATAGTATGTTTGTGAAAGAAGGGTTGCTGTCCATAGCTAGAGTTGCAGGCTTAAATAACAGCACGATTGAAAGTGTCATTGGAAGTACTAAGTTATGTTCCATTTAATCCGACTGCTCAGTGTGTGACATCAGCCTGTTCTCAGATCTTTCAGGTTACACACTTGATAAGCTGCATGGCTCTTCTGTCCAATTCTATAGGTTTTTCACCAGTCACCCTTGACCTAAACAGAATCTGAGAAACGTATGTAACAGTACTGTTACCTGTTAACATCCAGGGCAGCATTAAAGGAACTGGATATCAAGTAAGGTTCCTTATTGCATGTAGCTTTCACAGTACATTTCACTGTGTTTAGTGTCTAAGCAATAATCCGTTGTAGCTTTGGAAGTGTTGGGAAGCTTGCCATTATTTGGAAGACTGTCAGTCTGCCAACTTTTTTCCCCCTCTGTCTCTTGCTGACCATCTAGCCCTGCCCCTGACCTTTCTGTAGGACACATTTCCACAAGGGAAGAGTCCTGCAGGCTTGTTCCATTGGTGAAGATGTTGAATGAGCCAATAGCTGGAACTGTCATCCTTCTGCTAGGGATTTGGGTTTTCTAATTAAGATTTGGTATCCACTCTGCATGCCCCATATGACCAAGAAGTTTGCAAGCAGTAGGCTTACATAGTGAATGTGCACAGTTCCTCACATGAATTCAGAGAGCCTTGCCCTGCTGTAGACAATGCCCCCACTGCTCAGTTTTCAGCTATGCTTCTACCACAATGTGCCTGGGTGAAAAATGCCTTCCCTTATACTCACGATGGAGAGATGAATAGGCTAACCCTTGCCATTCCTGTCCTAACATCTGCTGGCTTCAGCAGGTGCCTGAGCCACTAATCATTCTTGTCGTAGGGTTTTGTCCCTGTATGATGAAGTTGCCATCGTTTGCCTGATTTTAAAGGATGTTTGTTTGAATTACAGAATTACACACACATTTATCATTTAAGTTAATATAGAAGATCTGCATAGGCTTGCGCTGCAGGGAAAGTAAGTGAAATTAAGTGGGAAGAGCAGTTTAGACACGTGTTTGTATTCTTGCTTAAAGAAGGTCCAGATGGGCAAAACCCTATCACCATAGAGAGAGTTTAAACTAGTTTGTAGGAACTTATGAATTGCAGAAAAGTTTGTGGGGTCTGATGGTGAGAGAGCACTTTGTATAAACTGCCTTCATGAAGTATACGATCAAAGCTTTGCCTTTGACCGAGATGACTGGTCTGGATAGCAGTTTTGGCACCAAGAGTCTAGTAAGAGGAAATGGGAGTTACCTCTATTGTTTTGCCCATCACGGGGGGGGGCATGTTTGCTCCATGAGTGCTGTCTAATGAAGGTCCTGGAAGTGTACTGGATGTTAATTGCAACTTGGTAGAATGAGCCTATCCAGGTAGTGGTTGCACTTTAGGACCATGATAGGCAGAAGGAAGCTAGCACCTATTCTATGCTTAGTAGGCTTTGCATTTTAGTAGTTGGCAATGAGGGTTGAATTGTAGGCATACCGTATAAAAATCCCAGAAGTAAGCAAGCAAGACAAAGCATTGGGACTATTCTAGATACCCTGACTTGAACTGTGGAATATGGAGTCTTTACTTTCAAAAATCCTACTTTTATGAGAGTAGCTCTTTTATGGGGGAAAGCTGAACTATAGTTCGGATAGTGAGAGCATTTGCAGGATGTATGGTTAGAACATAAAAGACCCAAAATCATAAAATAATGTCACATTACCAGTAGCTTTGTAGTGATATTTTCTGTATAGATGTAAAAGTGGCATCCTGCAGCTTACATGACTGTTATGGGCTGTATAATGCTAACTTGTAATGAGAAGTTAAAGCTATTGTTACTAGATGCTTTACCTACTTAACTAACTTGGCAAAAATGGGCCTATTTCATTTTGAGGCACTGCCATAGGCTGTTTCCAAATTTCCATTTGGTTACACTGGGTACATTTAACAAGTGCTTGGTTTATCAGGATGCGCATATGTTTGTTTAGTGACATGCTTGGTCACCATTTGGAAATTCATTTTAAATTGTTAGGCATTTCCTTATTTGTACATATGGCGTATGTTGGTGATTTGGAATGAAAGGTTTTACTTTATAGTAATTATACTTATTATCTACTGTAGATTTTTAAGCTGCTACAGGCCCCGTTCACTGATTCTGGCGATGGACCTATGTTGAGACTTGAGGAACTTGGAGACCAAAGACATGCTCCTTTCAGGCATATATGCAGGCTGTGCTACAGAGTGTTACGACATTCTCAGCAGGACTACAGGAAGAATCAGGTAATTGAGATCCAATGTTTTAACAGTTTTAGCATGGTAAACTTTTAACAATGAGCTGCATATTTTCCTTGGAAAATTATATTAGCCACATGATAAAGGCATTCACAGCTAGAAGTTTGTAAATTGTCTGGATGCTCAACCAGAAGAGGGTTTGCCCAATACAGACATCTTAGTTCCTCCTAGAGTAGAACCCCACCCCATCCTGAGAAGCTTCTTTGCTGTCATTAATGCAGGGCAGAAAAGGAAGCCATCTTAGAAACCTCTTTATTTCCTTTATGGTATTACAGGGATCAGAGCTTAATATCTTGCAATACGCCTATATCATTTGCTAAACGTATTTGAATGCCAAATTGGCCTTTAATTTTTAAAAATGCATGTGAAATATTTTACCCCATCCAACCTCATAAGCTAAGAATCGTTACTCTAATCATAAGACCAAATGGCACTAACCCTGTTGCGGTCAAACTTTGCCCTTTTAGAACAACAAAAAATACTTTTAAGTAGGCTTTACCAGCAGCCTGAAATCGGTGCTCTTAAAAATAAAAATAATTCGACAGAATGCAGGGTCAGATGTTTTTAACTTTTAATCATATCTTGTTTAAGAGAAAATGATTGAGATGCTGTTTATGTACTTCTAACCGACATATCACTCAAGATATGTAATGTCCTACCACTGATTTTTGTTTGTTAAAACCTTTATAGGTGGTTATGAATTTTATTGTGTGATTGTTTAACAGTAGACTAGTGGTGTGTTCAATAATTAGGTTTTTTTTTGTCCATAACATCAGCATACTTCAGTATTTTATATGCATAAAGGTTTCATGTATATTGTGTTGAGCATTCTTTTGTTTTGCATTTTTTTAGCCTAGATCATGACTGGAATTGATTTGTTTATGTACCAGCCTGCCTAACCAGTTGACATAATATTTCTAATCAGCACCCCCTTCCCCAAACACACATGCATAACTTTAGTAGTGCCATTTGCAGCCTGCTGTTTTTCAAAGTTGCAGTTTTCAGAAAGGAAAGTTACTTTGCAGTTAATTTTCATTAATATTGAGCAGCCCATAATATTTTTCTTGCCTGTATTTTTAGCATGCATATACATTCTCAGTATTTACTTTAAGAAGTGCGGGATGGCTTGGGTAGCTATACATAGTTTTCCTTATTTTAAGAAAACTCCACACCCATCATACATTTAAAGTGCAAGAATAAAACTGTTTACTTTCTGAGGTAATTACCTTTGCTGCTTAGAGGAATCTTGGCCATTATGCAAAGTAAGGCCCGAGTACTAAAGCCCTTCTCTGAAAAATGCAACTTCAAATAAACTTCACATCTTGCAGTGATACTTAATTGCATACATTTTAGAGACGTCTTGATAGAAAAGCTACAAATGGATATATTTTAGTTTGACAAAGGCAGCCAGGTATTGAGTGTTGTTTTTTTGTGTAGGAGTACATAGCGAAGCAGTTTGGCTTTATGCAGAAACAGATTGGTTATGATGTACTGGCCGAAGACACAATTACAGCATTGTTACACAACAACCGTAAACTCCTGGAAAAGCACATAACTGGTGCCGAAATAGATACCTTTGTTAGTCTAGTGAGGAAGAACAGAGAGCCAAGGTAAGTTTCTATAAACTGCAAATATTCGAATGGTGCAAATGTACTAAATAGTAACCATTTTTTGTAGCTGAACTAGATGGGACTCCAAGTGGATAGACTAGTTTTGATTTTACTGCTTGTATCAGTGTGTGCTAAACAGCATGAGTATTCTCAAATGACACTAAATTAAACTTTTATTTCCAGGTTTTTGGATTACTTGTCTGATCTGTGTGTGTCTATGAATAAGTCTATTCCTGTAACCCAGGAACTCATCTGCAAAGCAGTTCTGAATCCAGCGAACGCAGATATTCTGATAGAGACAAAGTAAGGAACTTGAAAAATAAATTTTGCATGCTTCTTTCATGTATTTGATCTGCAGTAGTATACATGCACTTTCGCCTTTGCATATTGGCAACCTTGATGCTTTTAAGATATTCAGTTTTGTAGACTAATTTTGTGTGTTCATAGATTTCATTGTGTGCTCTTGCTCTCTTTGTAACACAGATGCACACATTTAGCAGGCTTAATTGCAGTGTTTATGCAGCTTACCCTACAGCAGAGTTTCTCTGGTTGAACATTTTCATTGTACACGAGAGAAATTTGTTTCATGGCTAAATCTTTCAAGCTGTTATATAAGGATACAGAGAGAAGCATCTGTTTTAGTTTTAGACTGATAGAGCAGGTGGTCATTGAAAAATATGTACACAGTAGTTGTCAGTAATTTGGTTAATAGCCATGCTGTATAAGGGTCTGTATCACTTGAGTGAACTGTCACTTCAACGAATGGCATTTCATCAAACACCATTCATTGAATTCCCTTCATGTGGGGGCTGTGCTCCCCACTAATTATGTATGTACCAACTCTGAGATTGCACTACAGTTGGGAAAGGGCAAATTTCCCAAACCTCACTGTACAGCAATCTCAGTATGAACAGTTTGACAAATGGCATATCTGATGTAATTACGCTGAAAATGCTATTAGATTAACTGATTTTTTGCTGAACTGATAGGGGACCCCTGCATCCAACACTAGAGATGTGCCCTTTGTTTCCAAGCTAGGCTACAGCTGAAGTATATAGTCATTGCATGAATGCAAGAAAGAGTGCATAAATACTGCTGAGTAGTTACAAAGCAAGTTGAAAACATGCTGCGAAGTCTCACATAAAATATGTTGCCATAAAACACTAAAAGAAAGGAAGAATAGAATCTGCCCTTAAGCATGTGTAGTATACATCCAGTAGTCTTTTTTTAAGTGCATTTAGTTTTGTCATATGTAAAAGTATACTAAGAAAAAAATCATAAGCCTTCAGGACAAATGTACTAGTTGAGCCATGAGTATAAACTGAGTAGTTGAATTTTGTAGCTATTAATATCAGGCCAGAATATGGATATTTTAAACTGAACATTGTCTGAATGCATGACATCTAAATCATAGTAACATTATGATTACATTGTAAGAATTTTAATTGTGCCACCAGTGGGTATTTCATTTAAATAGATACTTGGACATTTCTTTATTTAAAAGGCTTGGCCTGATTTTGGGACGATTTTTTCCACTTCCCTCATGTAAGCAATTTTTTTTGCCATGGAAAGTTTAATCTGTGATTTACAAGGTAACAGTAGCAGTTATACTATGTGTTGAAAGTTGTATTTTATTTGAGGTTTGTTTACTGGGATGATCCGACTGGTTTAAAAGGAACCCATTTTTAGCAGAGGCCCAGGGAGAAAAGCTCCAAATTAGAGATGTAAAGACTGAACAAATAAAAATATACAGAGATATGGAATTACAAATGTTATAAAAAGTGGAATACAGATTACAAATAAAGTTTGTTATACAAATCTAGAAAGTCAAAAGTTATATGCAGTAACATGATAAATGCAATAATCTAAGAATTAAGCACATTGCTGTGAGTGGTAACTAGCCTTTATATATCCATTAAATACAAGTGAAAGACACAGTTAGCAGAAGTTCATAATAAGATAGATTCATTGTGGCCTAATCTGGAGAAAAAGGTTAGCTACAGCCAGGAGTTAATCATGTGTTTCAGTATGGATTTACAGGCATGTAGTTTAGAAGTAGCTCTCTGTTAGTGGAAGATAATTCCAAGCTTTTGCAGTGTAGTAGGAGTAGAGGCTTAGTTCAGCTGACTTAGAGTGTTTGGATATAGTGAGGAGATCTTTATCTGTGGACCTAAGTGATCTGTTTAGTTTTGTATGGCTTGATGTTTAGAGCTGGCCAGGCTAGCGGTTTGTAGACCATGTTATGGCATGTTATAAGTTTGCTGTAAAGTAGCTGGGGAACTCAATCTGGTTTAGTTTTTTTTAGTGCCAGACAGTGATGGGTTCTGGTTTGAGTTGGTGGCAAACTTGGCTACCATATTGTAACATTGTTCCATTTTTGGATCTGGAACTGCCCTGTAAGCTGGTAAGAATTGATGCTCCGTAGAGAAGGGAGGGTAGAAGGTAAGTTTTGTCAGTGCTGACTTCGGAAGACGAGGTGAGGGTCTGTTTATTTCTATCTAATATGCCAAGTGATGGGTTTTTATTATATTGTATGTGGAGATTAAACTTTAGTTGACTCATTACACCGAGTAGCTTAGTGTGGTAGACAGTTTCAATGGTGGTGATATCAGAAGAAAAAATTTTGAAGAGGTTTTGACGGTAAAAAAGGACAGTAAGAATTTGCATTTACAGTTATCTTTGGGAGATAATTTACCTTATCAAAGTTTGCCTGACCTTGCTGTGGCCTCTGAGTAGGCACTTCATATCTGTGGGTTCAGTCCTGCAGGTTTCATATTTGGCATGACCAGTAAAAGAGGCTATTTTTGCTGGAGTATTGCAACCGTTGTGATCATGAGCACAAATTTATTCAAATTTAGAGAAAGGGATGTAGGTTTCATCACAGAATTGATCTGATATTTTATCAAGGAAGTCAAGTCTAATCTGCATTGTAACTGAAAAAGGTCCTTGGATGTGGGCATCCACCTGGTTACCAAATGCAGAGTAAAAACAAATCCTTTAAAAACTTAAGGGCATTTGTAAGAAGGTTTTGTGATTTGCTCTTTGTAACCTCAGTCCCTTTTTGGGTCTGGAATAATCAGCATCTGAGCATACTTGATCCTACTCTTTGAGGGGATGATACAGGAATGAATTTAAAAACAGTTTAATTGAAAACTAACAATAACCTGAGGTTCAACATCCACACAGCACAAACCATTAAGAAAGTTGTTAAACTTGGCCTCCTCTACAGGAACGAACAGTTTGACAAAACGCACCAAAGTAACCATTGCAAGGACTCCTCTTCTATCCACCCTCCTCTATGCCTTTTCCATCTTGACCAATCTCTGCCAAACTGATCTAAATAAAATGGAATCTTGCTACAACAAGATTGCCAAGTTTGCTGCTGAAGCCTCCTATAGGTCCCACCACTTCCTATCCCTTAAGCAACTCAACTGGCTTGAGTTGCCTCATATACTTCTACTCCATCAACTCTCTATAGCACACAAACTCTACTACCTTCCTGAGAACACCATCACTTCAGCACCTAATTCAGCCCCACATTCCCTCTGGAGCCTTAGGATGTAGTAACCAGAACCTCATAACTGTCATCAAACATAAAAATGAAGCTGGTAAGTCTCTCTTTGCCAACACCATTGCCACAACCTGAAGCGCACTACCAAGCCAAATATCTTCTACCACCTCCTTTAGTCAATTCAATAAACTTGTAAATCCACTATCTAACTGACTGTGCCACTCACCAGGCTAATCCATACCAAGAGAATTTGTCAGGGTACAGCTATGTATAAACAGTTTCTCCCCTGAAGCTTCCAAACCCATGTACATTTACCTTACAAAACTTATAACTGAAAATGAAAATAAATGTACCTCTGTCTACTAGCATGATGTCCTGTTGTGTGTATATATGCTATATGTATGTTTGTTAATAACTAGCATGTTGTCCTGATGTGTATATATGCCATATGTATGTATGCTCTACTTTTTACTGTCATGTAGTGTATTGTAATGTGGAGCTTTTCTCCCCAGGTCTCTGCTGAAAATGGACCTGTGTCCAGTCTGACTTTCCTGGTAAACAAATGTAAAATAAATAAAATAAAGTTCTACATTGATTCAGTGGTAATATGAATTTAATGTTAACCACAGTGTGTATGGATAGGGCTGAGGGTGAAATTACCTTTATCAGTGAAGTTTTCCATTAAGTAATGGGGAATCAGTTTTACATTTGCTCAGTGTAATTGGTTTCTTAACCAGTTTGTGCCATGAGTGTTAATCATTTGTATATCTGGTATGGCTTTGAGTTTTGTAGGAGATTAATCTAAGGATGCAAAAATTTAACACCTAATTATTGCTTTCCGCTGAGCTACTTCTCTTATGTTTGGGTGATGCCTTGGCTTCAATCCTTTGGCATTGTTAAACACCTTCATTAAATTAAGATAGTCACATGTATATTAATAGAGAATATATTCTACCTTACATATGTTTTCTTTGTCAGCCATTCAGTCCAGAATTGCATGAATTGCTCAGTTCCTGCTTTCATGTAAAACACACGCCTCCTGAACAGTATTCTACATGTATTGTTCCCAAATATTCCATTTATTTTTATGTAATTTGCTTCTCTCTTCCAAAGAACTCTCTCCCAGTTATTTTCTCTTATAACAAATACTTCAAAAACTGTTGGTTTAGTTTTTGACTTCTATTTTCAAGTGATGGCTGCTTTTTGGCAGCCAATAGAATTAAACTGAAGGCCTTACTATTTCTAGGCAATTCAGGTCCTGTCTCTGCTATAAAGAATTAATTCCCTTAGTTACAGCCGCTTGTTCCCCCAATAGCTCTGATAAGAGTACTCTGTAGTAAATTTAAAATCTACTAACTCATTACATTCCTCCCCATATTTCCATTAACCTTTCTTCCCCATCACACCTCCAAGATTTGCTTTCTAGCTGAGGAAAATTATTTTAAGTCTGCTTGGGATATAAAATATGTATGCAACATATGTATGACACTCAAGTATGCAGAAGAGACTTGAAGGTTTAGGATCTTTTCTTGGAAGAGTTTGCAAAGGTATATTTTCATACCCCAAGCAGAACTTAAAAGAACTCAAAATCTTATCAAAGGGATGAAAGAATGAGAAACCATGTTCTTGGATCATGGAACGGTTGAAGGGTCAGTGTATGCGAGAAGTGCTATGTAGCATTGGAATTAAACTAATAGTTTTAATTTAACCAGGTAACATATCCTTCAATGGACTTGGTTCATGTATAACCCCACATAATTTGGGTATGTTTAGAAGAGCTGTGTAAAAGGTACATTAACCAAAGCTGTACCATTACTGTGCTATCTTATTTGTGTTTTTACTGATAAGAGAGCTGTCATTTTGTTTTTTTTTTTGGTAGGCTTGTTCTGTCCCGATTTGAATTTGAAGTGGCTACTAGTGGTGAGAATGCATTGGAGGCAAGTGAAGATGAAGAGGAAGTGTGGCTGTTCTGGAAAGATAGCACATCAGAAATTCGCAGTAAGAGCATTAGAGAGCTTGCTCAGGATGCCAAAGAGGGACAAAAAGAAGACCAAGATGTACTCAGTTACTACAGGTAAATGGATCACAAACAGTACTTGTAGCCTAACCATATTGTGGTGTTTGTAATGGCAAAAGCCTTCTGTGAAAGTTTTGTAGGTATTGAATGTGTCTTGGCATTCCCGCTTCTGGCTTATTCAAAATGAGCATTTGAAAGACAGTCCTAGTTTGTGATGGCTTAAGTAGTGGCAACAATTAATGATTGCAGTTTCTGCACTCTGCTGTTTTGTACATGTTACTAGAGTCTATGTAAATTTTGAATTTCTGAGAGCTGTTACATGACTTCTTTCTTTAAAGATACTGAGAACTGGATTAAAAAAATGAACAATCTATAAATTTAGTAATGTGTACAATTCTTTCAGACATAGTTTTGGTATTCATTTAGCAATTCAGTAGTTCATACAGCGTTAATGAGGTTTGCTACACACCAGTTCTGAAGAAAGTTTCAAAACATTGACTGGCTATTGGCACCTACATCTGTAATCCTAATAGTTATCTCATGCATTTTTCTTAACTGTTGTGCTAGTATGTCTCACTGAATTATAGCGTAGTATGTTTTTATTTTGTTTAGCCACTTCATATTCAGTACATCACAAATACAAGCAACACATGGTCATACAGATATGGATCTGTATACAAGATCATACAGCCCACTGTGTACACTTGCATTTAAAAATCTGGAAGGGATTTTTCTGCACAAATAAAGTATAGCGCACATTCTGTACTAATGTCTGGTATTACCGCTAAACATTTAAAAATATTTGGAGTAATTGTCCCAACAAACTGAGTACAGAAACCAAACGTTTGTTTACACCATGATGCAAAGGTGTACAGCACTCAGGCATACTAGAAAGGCCATTCATCCTATTCTGTCCCTAATTCATTCAATTATCTCTGGTAAACACACAGCCAGAAAACTAATTTTGAGGTGAAGTGTGGCTGACAGTAAACTGGCTGAAAAGCAGTTACAGCTGGATGAAGAAAGGCCAAAGACCACCAGAGCTTCTTATTTTGGTAGGGGGAACATTACCCTTTCAGGCAGCTTGGCTTCTGTCTTTGCACGCACTACTTGATCAACTCTGAGGTTTCCCAATCTCTGGAAAAATGAGTGATTTGTACAGCTTTTTGTTAGTAAATCTTTTTGCCCATTGTTTTGTCTGATTTGCTGTTAGCCTAATGTTTTTCCCTTAATATTTTTGGAACATGTGGGCCTGTTTTCAAAACAAGTGTGCATTAAATTATTAGCTTTAAAATTCTGTAATTATCAATGTGGCAAGAACTTATCAAGCTTAAATTGTCTGTTAATCCTCTGAAGCACACCCTTTATGGTAAGAATGTGTGAACAGATAGTGTCTGCATGAGGTTTTCTGTATGCTGATGAACAAGTATGTGCCTTATAAACTGCAACTAAATGTACCACAGCTTTTGCATGTAACTTGCATTTTATCCCTTGTTAGTTTGCAAATAGCATTTGATCTTTTGACTGTCCTGAATCTTATCCAGTCAGCATAGTTTGTCATTTTCAATGTCAAAGAAAATTTGTTGTGGCAAAGAGAAATGCTGTAGCATGATTTAATCACATTCAAAAGAAATTCTTGATTATTTTTCAGCTGATGTCTGCAGATTTTTTAGGGGCAACAGAGCATTGGGCAGGGATTTACCCTCTTTCCCTAAATGAGCAAGCTCATAAAAAAGGCAACAGAAGAGGTGTGCTGTTGAGCTTGTATCTGATATACAAATACAGCCCAGACCAGACTGACTTCTGTCCACATGCTTTAAGCACTAAAATAAGCAGAAAATGCTGTCAACTGTTTGAACTTTAGGATGTGAAAGTATTTTGCATTAGACAAAGCAGTAGCCCAATCCTATGCAGTGTTGGTCTGGTGAACGCAAGCATGCATCACCACTTGGATCCTGTGGTATTGCAGAAGTTCATGGATTTCTATGAAGAAATAAAATGTCTGTTTTGATCTTTTTTTAACCCAGTCTAACATCTTAATTTGCTGCATTCTTAATCTTTTTTTTTTGGGGGGGGGGGGGGGGGGCAACACATTCAGTAGATTTTTTTTGCAAGTAGTTAATCATGACAGACTGATGTGGCCACACTACCCTAGAGGAGAATTTGCAATGGGATGTTCCCCACTTCAGTCTTCACATGAATGTGTATTGCTCCTTGCAAGCAGTCCTTGAGGCAACTTACCTTAAAGTAGCAAAATCTCCAACTCCTGTGAGTTTACTACCTTGGGCATCAGCCATGAGAGGTATTCCATCACAATATGTGGTGATGCCATTAATAGGTATTCATACTTGACTGGTGCTAATTGCTCTGGTATCCCTGTTTTCTACCTTAGTCATGTATCCCTGTTTTATTGTTTAACTGCAAATTGGGTAATTTGAAGCCACCAGATGAATGTTGAAGCCTAAGCATGCCTTGTGTAACCTGTTAGAGGTTTGGTTGTCATTAATTCTGATGTGTCCGAACTTACTGTATTTTCATTGTTCCACAAGTAAGACTATCTTGACTGTAGTGTATAGCAGTATAGATAGTTGTAAATTTTCATAGTCCCAATTCAGCAGATGCACTTGCTTTCTTAATATTAAGCATATGCAAAATGTAGGTTCCTCTAACACAATGCATGTTCTTTCTCTAAAATTCGTTAGATATACCCAAAGTTTTGAGCCTACCCAGTGAGCATCATTTTAAATGGGCAGCAAAGAGGTATGGAGTAAAAGGAAGTAGCAGAAATTTAGTAGTTGTAATGAGAGAGCATGGGGAAGTCATAAGGGATCACTTTTAATCTTTTTTTTCTTTTGGGTTTTGAACATGAAGCAAAATATCAGTGTATACAGAGAACCCATGCTCTACTGCCTTGTCAGTTTAAGTAGGACAGTCTCAAGGTGCTCCAGACCTGCATTCAGTAGTGTGTATACTCAACCTTTGCATGCAGAGCCTGGTCCTAAATGAAACATGCTTATTCATGTAAAGTTTAGTTGTGGAAAATACTGGTTTAAGTCTTAAAGAACTGTGGAAGAAACTGATGTAAATAGACTTGAGCAAATATAATTACTCAACACTAAATTCTTCATAGGGATCACTGAACTTTGCACTCTAGTTTGAGATAGCTTCAGTCATGTGCATTTCTAGACATGGAATTCTCCTAATGTGGTAGTGATTCTCCTTGCTGAACACTGTTTGGGATAATCTTCCTGTTGCCTTCATTTTGTCATTTCTGCTCCCACGCTGTTGCTTATTTCCTCTTACTTGTAGGCATGATGCCCACCGGGTTATGAGATTATGCTTTATTCCATTTCTGCAGTTCATTTTTGTCTGGCACAGAAGATGGTGATCTGGTATATATAGCATGAAACATTTCCTACATTCAGTGACCAAAGAGTCTAAACCAGTAAAAATTGTGTAAACAGCTTTTCAAGGCATGAACGTTGAGGTTTTGTGCATCTTCCACCTTGAAGCATGAATGCATTTCAGAAATACCCATAGCAACTGCCTTGAGTCAAGCTCATGTTGGCAGTACTGCTCTTTGTCCAGCTCACTGAGCTTTTGTGAAAAGCTTGCACCTGGGGATCAGTGTTTTGATTCCTGTGACTTGTGGCCACTCGCCTTATTCAAGGCTAAGGACTTTTTCCCCTATGCCTTGCAAGGGCTGTGGGTGATCCCGGTTAAGGCTAGATCCAACAAGACTTTAAGTACCAGGATGGACAGAGAAGGCATTTGATGCAATGCTATTATGTTTTTGTTTCTTTGACTGTGAAAGTGAAGTCCATTTTCATTGGAGGCTGTGTGTGTGTATGTGTGTGTATGTGTGTGTGTGTGTGTGTGTGTGTGTGTGTGTGTGTGTGTGTGTGTGTGTGTGTGTGTGTGGAATCTAGGCAGCACATTAAAGATTCTCATGATACAATAAATTTACAAAGGTGTATTACATAAATCTTAAGACATTTACATACAGTGAGGTATTGTTTTGTAGTGACACTGCACAGATAAAACCAGTGTTTCTTTTGTGGTTGTATAATGTGTTGGATATCTGCAGTCCTCTCCTGACTGGAATGTGTCATTAGGGAGGGAACATACACAACCATTGACAGTGGTTATGCATCTGTTTTCTGCTCCTTTGCCATTCTTTGGAAAAGTTGAACCATAAGTACTGGTGTTACGTGTTGAACATTAATGTTCCATAGCACACAGAACCCAACCCATTATCTGAATACAGGCCCACTTCACTTTGAGCAGACCTAGGCAGATTTCCCATTTCCCCTAATCTTGTGTCATGGGCGAGGAGTTAAACCCCCAGAGATCCTTAACTCTAAGATGGAGAATGATGTCTGTCTTATCCTGCAGCTCTCCCTTAGCTGTTCACTTCCTTTCTTGAAACTCTTTGGTCCATATTGTACTGTATGGATTGGCTCATAAATAGGAGTGTTGGGAAGAAGGAAGGACGTTGAATTTGATGGTTACCTATTTGACTGTGTAAATCCATTGAGCTATTTATTCCTTTACAGAGGTGAGGGAGGATGAACTGTATAAGCTGACTTGTTCTGTTGCAAAGTAAGCAAATGAAGTTGGAATGAATGTCAATTCCTGGGCACAAAAGGAACTCATTAGCTTAGATCTTTATTCCTCTGTACTACACTCCTGCCAATAGGGATCATCCTCAAGAATGCTTCTTTTGAGGTGAGAAACTTCCAAAAAACATTTTGCAGTTTTACAGGAGACTAATACACTTAACAAAGCTCCACACATGAGTGGAGCTGACATGTTTTTAGAATATCTTGGATCAGATTTCTACAAGATCTCTAGTCCAGCATACATCCGAAATACTACTGACAGATTTAAATTTCATCTCCACCTCATTACTGGTAAGTCTAAAATAAAAGGGGGCTTGTGATTCCTTATCCGTCTTGTATCCTTTTTGCCTAACATGCTGAAAGCTTTCTACCCATACTGATTTTTAAATTGGGGAAAATAACTTGTCCTAGCTTCAACACTTGACTACAGTGTGGCCTGCTGTGTAATACTGAAGTGTCTGATGCAATGGTTAAAGCAGCAGGCTGAAATTAATGCCCACATAAGGCAGTGTGGCTTTTTGTCTTTAAGGATGAACATGTAATCCTTCCTGGATCCATGCTGTTTTCTTTGCACAGACCATAGAAAACTGCTGTATCTCCAAAGGAAGATGCATGTCCTTGCCACAATGGAAAGTGCTTTCTTAATTCAAGTCTGGGTATCCAGAAAGTACTAAACTTTCACTGTCCCCTCGGGCATTTGATGCTTTTGACCTTTCCAGTTGTACTACTAAGCACTTGTAAAGATCACTGGCTTTACTTTTGACTACACACTTAAAGTGGGGGTAAGAGCGTCTGAGTCTGCTGTAGTTTGGAATGCCATCACAAAGCCCATGAGTTTTTAAACCATGTACAGGTTATGGCCTCGACACTTATCAGAATTTGTGATAAGCCCAGACATGACCAAAAGCAAGGGGGGTGAGGGATTTGCGAGATGTCTGCAAATTGAGTAACATCATATTTCTAGCTCTCCCAGTGTTAAAACAAATTCAGCAGAGAAGGCTAGTAGACTTGTGTTTATGGGTGTATTTCAGTAACTGGCTATTAAGTGCACTGTGTGGATGCCATGATTAAAGAAATATGGAAGTCTTGGAAAATATCAGCTACAAAAATGAAGAAGAAACACTGACTGGGGAGATTTCTGAGGCTGTTAAGCAAAAACCAATGCAACCATCAGCCATTACTTCCAGTAACCTACAGGAAGATAAGACAACTGCGTGCAGACCTAGTTAAAATAAACAAAACAGTGATAGAGTATATCAATACAAATAAAAAAATGAAAGACGCTTTAGATATTCAGATGAGATGATAAAGCTGCAAAAATCAGAGGTCCTAATAAAGAAAAGGCTAGCTGAATTGAGATTGCTCAGGAAGAGATGTTTCAAAAATAGAATTAAAGGACGGAGCAAGTAGGAAAAACCTGAGATTTTTAGCTATGCCAGAAGGTGGAAGGAACAGACTGCATAAAAAGCACAGATAAGCAACCTGGACTATTATTCCACAGCATGAGTTAGTTGAAGGGCCACATGGTGTGTATGCTCCAAACCTGGCAATAAGAAAGCAACCTACCTTTAATAGTAAAGATGCAATCCTACCAGCAGGAGTTGATTGACAAAATTGTGGCAGAAGGGCGGCAAAGTACTAAAAGTGGGAAATAGCATTTGTGGAGAATGAATACTCATTGTACACCAGACAAAAGAAGAACAACTTTTATTCCACTGTTCAAGGAATGTTGAGCTGCAGGTCTGCGATTCAAACTGTTGTACCCAGCTGTCTGCAAGGTTTCCTTCCCTGGGAGACAGTTTTTCGAAGTACATGGTAAGGAGGAAATACAAAAGTTTGTCCAACAAAAAGTAAGCTGTGAAAACAGGAAGAATATTGTACTGCTGCTGGTCTTGGATAATAAAGACCACAGAGGGACTGTACCGGTAAAACCTTTTTTAAAATTTTCAGTGTAAAATATTGGAGAAAAGAATGGCAGCATGCACAAGAGATGACTAGAAGAATTGAAAGTATATTCAAAATTAAGCAGACATGGATTTGGAGATGAACAGTAATAAAACCAGTAACTTGATATGGGATTACAGTGCAATAATTATATTTGTGAAATGTCAGAACAAAAATCTGGAAATGTTGGACTGTTGCAGAGTTTGTTGGACTTGTGGGGGACTCTAAAACATATGCCCTACTCCATGTCATTAATGTTCAGAAAAGTGCTTTGAGGGCAAGAGGAGGGAGAAAGTAAACTGCAAGTAAAGATTATTTTAACTAGTACTGATTTTATGGCATGTGGTTTTCTTTGCATGCTATAAACTACATTTTTGCAGTTTCTTTTAAATGTAATGTGTATTGTAAACAGGTGCTGCAGTTTTTTTCCTTTTTTCTCCCTTCTCTGTTTTAAGAAATGTAGACACACTGCAGTGTGTGTAATGTGTGTGTGTGTGTACATACATATATATATATATATATATATAATGCCAGGTTAAAAAGCATGATAAAAGAAAAATGTGCTTTTTCTCATTCTTACATGGGGAAATGACTAAATTAAAGACCTTAGATTAATTCATTAAGTTGAGAGGGAAAGTAAATGAAAAATAACATTGAATTCTGAGGCTTTTTTCTAGCAAAAACATGTAAGCTCTGTAACAATTCAGACTCGTAGTTTCCATGGAAACAATCTGGTAGAGAATCTGGCTGACTGGTTCTCATGTCTCCATGGAGACAATCTGATTAACTGGCTACAGTTGAGTGATTGGCTTAGGAAAGAAAAAGAAATTGGTTAAGAGATAATGTTCTTTGAAAGCACTCTGGTTTTCCCAAAGATTGTTTTTTCTGAAGGCATCCAGGAGTTTCCCAGCTGGGAGAGTTATAAA
Source organism: Protopterus annectens (assembly GCF_019279795.1). NCBI lineage: Eukaryota > Metazoa > Chordata > Ceratodontiformes > Protopteridae > Protopterus > Protopterus annectens. Next base: position 1,464,457,000 of record NC_056739.1, read on the forward strand.
AATAAGACAAACCCAATCGACACTTAGAAGCACAAGTTGTACCATGCATCTTAGTTTGGATGACCTTTCTTATAGTTTAACTCAAGTCTAAGTGTGGGACTTTTGTTCCTGTTAGGAGGGTAAAACAATATTTAAAGGTGTACATAGTTGTGTGTGCGAGTATTAATAGGTTTTAAGGGGTACTGATTTTTTTTTTGCTTGAGAGCTTTCAATAAAACAAAGTTTTATAAGGTGTGACATAGGCTCAAATATATATGACTAGAAACAACTGTATAAAAGTTCAACCTGCCAGACAGTGTATGCATGTAACTCAAACGCTAGTAGACATTAACAAAAAAAGGTGTTTAAAAGTAAAAAGGTGGGAATAACATTTTAATACAATGTTTTCTTTAATGTCTAAATGTAAATGGCCTCACAGATGAATACAGACAAGAACGTAGTGTATTATATTAAAAAATGTAGTGCAAATAGCTATGTTACAGGAGATGCACTTAGAAAGAACTGAACATATGAATTTGACCTGGGACAAAGGACAAGGAGTCCTTATAGCAAGAGGAGCTCCAATAGTGATAGAAAAAGATTAATGGCAGATTTGTGCTAAAGGGCTACTGGCAAGGGAGGAGGATTACACTGACCTGTATTAAACCTAAACCTGCTGTAATGGAGCTTAAGAAAATTCTGGGAAAAGTCAGTTTTCAGCAAGGAATATTACTTACCAGGTGGGGACTGGAACTTCATTTGCAGCAGTGAGGGTGTGTCTGGGTGACCCAGAAGGGAAAATATAACAGAGTAGTTTTCTGAAGACATTATGAAAATATTTGGCATGGAAGATGTGAATTCAGTAATAAGAGTTTAGAGTGAATTTGCATATTCCCCCAATATGTAAAAACTGGTCCAGCCTAGACAGAATCTACATTTCACAGGAGCATGTGTATTTAATTGAAGGTCTTGATAACAGCCCAATGACCATTTCAGATCATGCACCAGTAATGGCTAAAATAAAAACACAGGGTAATGAAAAAAATGACATTGGCACTTTCCCACCTGTCTGTTGAAAAGTGGAATTTAAGGAATGAGTAGTTGAGATTATTCAGGAGCTGTTGGAGAGGATACAAGTTTCTTCTGAAAATATAGCTAGTGTGGGATAAAATTTAAGGTGGAGTATAAAATAGGGTGGAAATTAAAGAAAGAGAGCTATAGTTAAAAAGTAACAATAATTTAGAGCAACTTGACACATCTGAAAGTATTGTAGACTAGGGGGGAATCTCAGAACAAGAGGAAGATTGACTGCAGGATGCTAGGCAGAAAATAAGGTATTACCTCTATAATATGCACAAGCTTAGAGAGATTGCTATGAAGTGACTGTTTTTTTTGATGATACTAGAGCACAAAAACTTTTAGCACAACAAATCAGGCAACAGAAAGAAAGGGCTGTCGCCAAACTTGGGGAGCCTATAACAAAGAAGGGTAATGAGATCCTGTAGAGATATTAGAAATATTTTGTGAATTCTAGGAGAGTCTCTCTAAAGCAGAGAAATGTGAAAATCAAGAAAAGATACAAATGGAAATGCTTATGGAAGAGTTAAATATGCCAAGGTTTAGAGGTAGATGAGGCTCTGCTACTAACAGGATAGGAGGAGATTGGTTGTACATCACAACGTTTCTCATCTACAGGAAATTCCCCAGGAACAGATGGTATTCCGGTGGAAGCTTGGAGGCTAGGAGGAAAAAAAAGATCTGGAAGGCTTTGTTTAAAAATATCTTAAGAGGAGTTACCACCACTGTCCTGGAAGAAATCAGTGGTGGCTGTAATACCTAAAGAGAGTAAGGATCCATCAGATTAAGTTTCATACAAGCCCATTTCAGTACTAAACCATGATTAAAAAGTGTTCATGTGTAGTGGCTAAAAGAATGGCAAAAGTAATGCCAAAAATGATAGATATGGAACAGTGTGGGTCTGTGGAGGGGGGAGGCAAACATTTGACAACATGAAGAAAACATTGATGATCCAGAGGGAAGCAGAATGTAAGAAAATACCATTGGTGGTGGTGGGTCTTGATGCAGAGAAAACATTTGACAGAGTAAGCTGGGACTTTGAGCAGGGCAATGGAAGTATTTGCATTTTCTGAAAAAATAAGGCTAAGATAGCATATGAAGGATCAGAGGCAAAAATTGAAGTGGGTGGGGTCCTTTAATTTTTGCTTGAGCAGAGGAACCAGGCAGGTGTGTCCTCTTTCCCCTGTGTTTGCATTATACTTGGAACACTTGGCAATGAAAACAAGGGATTCAGAAATTCAAGGATATAGTTATAGTAGTCAAGAAAAGTTGGCTTTACTTGCAGATATTTTGTACTGAACAAAACAAAGATATTATGTTGAACATTTTGAGATGGTTTGAGATCTTTTTGGGATACAAAATTAATGAAGCTAAAACAAACGCAGTAGCCCTGAATTATGTACCCACACAGGTTCTGTAATACCCACATGTATGGGGACATGATGAAATGAAATATTTAGGAGTATGGATTAGAAATGATTCTAGTGTGGCAGCTAAGGATATGTGGGAAGAAACTAAAAATATAATAGAAAAACTAAGAAAATGGAAGCTTTGTGATATGGATACCAAGATGTATATAAGCAGTTAAAATGTTAGTATTCCTTTAGTCTTGTACACGGGTCAGGCTTCTTTTTTATCAACCAAAGGAGAAGTTGTGGATAACAGAGCTGAAGGACTTTATCTGGGAGGGGAAGACTGCAAGATTCATGTGGGATAAGGTGATTCTTCCAGTAGAATAGGGCAGATTGGGATTGTCCAATTTGAATGGGTATTTCAGAGCTACACAGTTAAGACGCCTATACATAGCACAAGGAGAAAACTATAGTTCAAAGTGGAAAGGGATGATGAAACGGGGGAAACTTGAGAAAAAAAGGCGACTGGTATTTTGGATGCAGGCCTTTGAGAATAAGTTATGCAGAATATTATATCCATGAAGTAGCAGAAAGTATTCTAGGAGCTAAACCAACGTGGGAATGATTAAAGGAGATCCTGGGAGGACGGGTGACTGTAATTAGGGATACAAACAATAGGCAAGGGGGGGCTGGAATTTATTGGAGAGAACTGGCAAAGGAACCAAGATGTTGGAAGCAAATAACTAGAGGCAAATATAGAATGAGAAGATGCCAAGAATTTGTGGACTGCAGGTTAGAGACTGCCTTCCATATTGGGGATTGATATCTGAGTGTAGGCGAAGAGAAAACAAATAGGGGTGTTTTAAAAGATCAGCACTGAGAGTTTTTAATTGAATCTAGAACAGAAGCTGCCATTAAAAAAGGAATAATTAGTAGAGCATATAAAATATTGCATGATAATTATAAGACTCAGGAAGTTTGAAAGGTTTGGGAAGAGAGATTGGATAAGCAATTCACAAAGAAATAGTGGGAGGATATATGTATGTCTCCCAAATATGCAACAAAATCTACAAGATTTAGGATTTTTTTACATGGAAATGTTTGCACAGATATTTTTGTACCCCAAGTAGACTCCAGAGAATTTTTCCTCAGGTAGACTGTAAATGGTGGAGGTGTGAAGGGGAAGAAAAAGGTAATTGGGAGCTTATTTTCTGAGAGTGCAGTGAATTGGTTAACTTTGATTTCCTGCGGGATGCTGCGTTGGAGATGCTGGGTGGGCAGATGGGTCTGACGAGGAAAATTTATTTTTCTGAGTTGCGATACAGAATTGGAATTGCCTACACATGGTAAAGCTGTGTCTAATATTGGTGGCTGCCAAAGAAGCAATTACTAGAAAATGGAAATCAAAATCTAAACAAACTGTACTGGAAGTAGTGAATGTAGTAACAGGTAAAACTGGAATTGAGATCTTTAGAAAAGGGTAGGAGCAAAAAACATAGGAAAAAATAAGAATTGTGGGAACAGTACATCAAAAGGAAGAATGAGGCTTAAAAGGCAGCAGGACTTAAATGCGCTATGTAATGTTTGAGGAAGATTGGGTAGTTTGTAAGTGATGTATGTTTACAACTGGAAGTGTCAATATGGATTGTGAAGTAAAATGCTTGTGACTAGGATTGTGTCGGTGTGGTTTGTTTTCATTTATATAAATGCCTGTGTACTAAGTAATTAATGGTTGAGTGAAGATTTTTTTTTAAAAAGAGCTTGAATAATTTATGTAATATTGCTTAAGTAATATGATATATAGTAATGAATTACCTTAAGTTTCCTGACAGACAACTTTACCGACACCCATTATACCAACACGTCAATTCACTAACCTTTCCAAACCCAACGTTAACCGTGCGGTTAGTAAACACGGTTATCAACTTGAACTTTGCCCCTTACCCTCGCGGTAGTGTTCTTGGAGTTGGTATATTTATTAATGGGGTGTGGGGGGCGAAGCCGTCCTCATCGGTGGGTCAGTTTTTTCGGGTAGTGTAGTTGGGATGGCAAAGCGTTTACTAACCGCGCGGTTAACTTTTGGTTTGGAAATGGTGAATTGACATGTCAGTATAATGGATGTCAGTGAAGTTGTCTGTCAGGAAACTGAAGGTAATCCATAGTAACATGTGCAGCGTAATGTTTTTTATGGTAATAGTTTGATTGCTTTTATGTGAATGTAAATATGCCTATGTCACAAGTGATAATTCAATAAAGGTGTTTGGAAGAAAAATCAAGGGGAGTGAGGAGAGTGATTCTAATTTATTTCTCTTGCTGTTTCCAGAGTAGATGGGAGGTTTCTGCCACATTTTGGTTCCAGCGACTTACATATTTGCTCTATGAAATTGCTGAAAGTGAGAGACTGATTTTTCAGTTCTTAGTTTGCCTGTCTTTATGGACAGTTCTATGCAGTGTTAATGAAGTGACTCTGGTGCTTGTCATCAGATGTAAACTTAAAGCAACAGATTACAACAGTGTTCCTTTCCATTGCTGTATTTAATGTGTGCAGAATAATACTTTGATTTTAGTCTGCTCCAAACTGTTAACTATTCAAGAAGCTCTGCAAATGTAATACCTGGCTGCATCATTGTTGCATTATCTAGTGAGGGTAATACTAAAGTACATAGTTTTTAATGGTGAATTCTTGATATGATGAAGTACAGGCTATGAAGAGTTTTCATAATGTTTTTCATCCTTCATCCACCATTTATGATTGACCTGGGTTTGCGCTTCAGCTTTGAAAATGGGTTGTGCAACCGGGCTGGAAGGTTTGCATTTTGGCCATTAATTATCAGGCATTTTTGGATATTGCTGAAAATTCATCCACTCTTCAAGTTGAGGATATATAATAGTTTCTCAGACTGTGCTCGGTTCTTGGTAATCTGGTTGACAGTGAATTGGAAATTTGTCCAGTATTTCAAACAATATATTTAGGTACGTCTGTGTGTACCTGTTACCGTTTTATTTTCAGCTGCCTTGAAAAGTTCATGTATTTATTTCTAGCATGTATTTGGTATGGCTGTGGCAAGTACTGTTTTTATTCAATCAGCTTGTTTTAGACTTCCCCATTTCCTCACTGCTACTTGTCATTCCTTAATCATACACATCTCCCGCCTAATTTAAATATTTCTCTCCCCATTATCTTCGACCCTTTTCAGTTATTTCTGCACCATATAATAGTTGCTACAGTCTATAAACTGTGATGCTTGGTCTTACAAAACAGTATTGAAACAAGTTATAAATTCCTTAAACTTTTTTAAACTTCCATGCTTTTGTTTGTGAAAACTGCTCTGCAATCTTTTCAAATATATTAATACCGCAATGAACGTGAAATAGGTTCTTACTGGATCAGCAAGCCATCTTGGCTAACAAACCCAAATAAATCAAAATGCACATGTAAAGTGCAACTTAAAATTAAGTTTTTTGCTAATGAAAATGTTTAAATTCCATTGTTAACATTTTATTTATTTTAAGTATTTTGAACACTGGTACCAGTTTTCAGCTGCAGTTTTATTAAACTGTAAGAAAAATAGCATTTACTGTACACATTTGTACATTAAGACGTATGTCATGAGCAGATAATCTGTTATGAAATGGGTGTGATTCAAAAGCAGACTCTTTTGTTCTAAACATAGTTTTAAACATGTAGTCCTCATGAGTGGTGGTGCACTATGTTCACTGGTGACTGAATGCTTAATTATTTTGACAAAGTTCCCTTTTCCATTTTAGTTTTTTTTTTGCTGTTTGTTTCATTGCTCTGAATTTCTCTCGTAATGGTGTTATTGCCTGTGTACTGTTCCAGTTATATTCCTAACCTTATATCACCTGTCTGTCATTTTTTCCTTTATTGCATGCAGTATTCCCAAGTGGTCTCCTGCCTACTCCCCCCCCCACCCCCAGATTTCATTAGTCCCTACTCTTCAGTATGCATTATTAGGTTTTCTTTCCTCCTTTTCCTTCTTTGCTAGTATATGGAACCGCATCTGTGTATTTATAAGGTGTTTCTTCCCTCGCCACAGTCAATAATCTTCCCCCACCTGCTTTGTGGGCCTTCATCCCTCCCTACCTGCTCCAGCTTTCTTTCAGTGTTTTTGTATTGCTGTGCTTTCTCTCATATCCTTATAAACAGTGTTGCATTGCCTTTTATTCTCTCCCATTTCTAACATGTTTCCACTTTCATTTTCCTTGTTATGCCTCTCCTTTTCTTTTTTGTCCTGATGTTCCTCAGGCTTATGTCAACACCATTTTTTTCAGGGAAAGACCATACTCTTTCATTACCTCATTGTTTTGAGGCATATCTCCCCTTTTATTGCATACTACTTTTCTCATCATCCACATTCTCTTGAAAGGGAGAGGTATTCCTTCCCTTTCACCCCACAATGGTTATTCTTTATGCTCCCTTGTGGCTTATTGCCTCATCCTTGCATCACACTACCCTCCATTATTTCTGCTCCAACTCCTGCTGTTCTCTTCACGTCTAATACTGAACAGATGTTGAGACTGCATATGTGGTGAAGTAGTGAATCTCCCCCAAACCCTACCATTTTTAATAGTTCGGTGTGTTCCAGGTTTTAATTTCCTTTTCACACCCAACTTTTACAACTTTTCTGCGGTCCCATTGACTCTTACTTTTGGGACCATGGTAATGAGTGCTGGTTAATTTATCAAGAGGCTTATCTGCTTGTTCGTTTTTATTCTACCTTTAATCTAAATTTGGCTTACTTATCTTTTCCTAGCATTCCTTTATTCTACTGTTTACTTTGCTGTGTAGAATTATCTGTATTTAGCCTGTCCTAGGTATCGTCGCTGTTCCACTGCCTGTATGTCTACGACAGCTCCCTTTTCTTTCCCTTGTTTTTAATAGTTTCCTTATATTCCAGCACCAAGCACGTATGATGAAAATTTACTGGACTTTGGGCATTGCTATGTCTGACTCCTTAACATGTAATCTGCATAGATTAGGAAGAGTAATTTCTTTCCATTTCTGTGCTGCATTATTTTCATTGAAGAGCTTTTCATTTGCTAATATGAATTTCCTGGCAGTGTTGGGCACCTTTTCTAGTCTTGTTCTTGCTTTGTGGTACCTTTCAGAGAAATTTCCCCATTGTAACTCGCCTTTCAAAATAGTACTCTTTCCATCTGAATTCCCCTTTTGTTTTTTTCCATGAAAGAAGCCTAGTAATTTAAAGCTTTCCATGCTTTTTATAAACCCATTCTATTCCAACTGCATGTGTGGTAGTTCATCATCTAGCCTGCTTTCTAGAATTTTTGCTACTATTTTAACAACCTTGTTAATTAGGGAAATTGGTCTAATTCTTGGTTTGTTTGTAGTTCCTTCCCTCTGTGGGTAATAACACCTTTGTGATGGTCATTGTTTCTGCTACTATTCCTGTTGTCTTCCATCAAAGCCTTCCACTAGCACTTGCTGTAGATGTCCTTCATGGATGCATCTGCAGTCATAACAACTGGGTTGTCCTGTCGTCAGGCAGCCCTTCAGTCGGCAGGATTCCAAAGTCCGGGTCCGGCTTCGGCTGATGTCGCACTCCACCCGACGTTATCTCTGTTGGTTTTCGGGTATAAAAGCATCAGCCGACGCCATTTTCCTCAGTCTTTCTTGCCGCGTGGCGCCCGAAGCAGAAGCTGTTCGCAAGTGCCGGTCGGTCGGATCCAGAGATTACTTCTACGAATACTACTTGAAGACTTCTAAAGCTAAGTACGTTGGGGACTCTTTCTTGCCTCAGCCGATGTCAGAAAAAGTTAACAATTGTTTAACCTGTGGGAAACAAATACCTCATAAAGATTTCCACTCTTACTGTCTGCCTTGTTTAGGCCCAGCCCACGACGTAGCAGCCTGTTCGCCTGTGCTTCTTTCAACCGACGAACGCGGCGCCGGTCGGAGTTTGCAGAACAGTTTTCGGTTCTGATTTTGCGTACATTATGCCGTCGGATCCTCCGACCCAATCTACCAAAGAAGACCGACACTGCGGTCCGCGGTTTCGGCGAAACCATGGTTAAACAAACATGCGGTATGGTTTCGGCAACGAGAAAACTGATCTAAGTACAGCTGAACCTATTCCTACAACTGAGGCCCTGCTAAAACTCTTGAATCGACCTCAGAAATTTTACCCACTACGGTGGTTGACTTATCAGACACCATCCCTTGGATGTCTCTACCCCAGCACGTGGTACTGCTAGGCCTCCAGCAGCCATGTCCATTAAGGCCTTCGCCAGGGCTAAAGCAGCCAAGACTACTAAAACAGTGCCTGTTAAACCCCCACATCCAGGCCTCTTCTAGTTCCCAAATGCTTACTTTGGCAGAAGATTTAATTTCTTTAATCAGAGGATCTCAATCTCACCCAGATAGGGCTTCTCAGCCCCAGAGAAGAGAGAAGGGCAGCCCCTGAGCCAGTGTCCTCTGATGATTCTGCTGATGAATCAGACATAACTGACCAGCCAGAGGCTCCCTTCTCCAATTTTGAAGATTCTGATGCTGAAGAATCCATTCCTGCTGCTTCCCCACCAGAAGAATTCTCCTTTGGGAAACCTTGCATGCCATGCGAGAACAGTTCCAATGGCAGCAACAGGATTTTTCAGACTCCAGAAAAGACTTAGGACTTTTCTGCACCTCCCATAGCACAGGCCCTTAGCTATACCTCCTGTTCACTCTGATGTGGATGATGCTATCAATGATGTTTGCTCGCTCCAGATTCTTTACCCCAGCCCCTGCCAAACCAGACAGATTTTACAGGGTGCCAGATACTCATCACCACCTTTACAAGGCCCCACTTGCAGACCCAGAAACTATATCCCAGGGTCCCAAGGCAGTAGCAGCGACCATAGCTAAAACCCTACTCCTTCTGAAAGGGAAGCAAGGTCATTAGACAGATGGGGTAAAACGGTCTACACTTCAGCTACTCTCTCAGCTGGAGCTTTAAACTGTCAGTTTCACATGATACAATACCAAGAGTTTATGCTTGATCAGTTAACTAAAACTAACCACTGATGAATCTCTTGATAAGAAATATGTATTAGAGATGGTAAATAACATACAACAGGTTAGCAACCATTCCTTAAAATGTGGCTATGATGCACTGGAGGCTTCATTTAGATCAGCCATGACAGGCACAGTGATAAGAAGGCATGCATGGCTAAAGGAACAAGCTTTACGGATCATGTTAAAGCTAAGCTGCTAGATGCTCCTATGGACAAGACAAGTTTGTTTGGTACACCTGCCCAGCAGGTTATGAAGAAAATGGAAGAAAAGGCAAAATCTGTTCAAACTGTTAAAGATTTCTTGCAGGTTCAACCCCAAGGTTTAGCAGGAACTGGCCTGCCAAAATTGGTCCTTTCCTGACTCCACAAAATTTCAAAGGGGCAGGAATAGACGTTCCAGAGGCAGAAACCAATCCAGAGGAGGTGCCTACAGAGGACGACAGTGGCAAGGTAACAACAGAGGCACAGACACAGCCACTGCCACTACATCAGCACAACCACAGTGACTTAACCCTAAATCCGCCTACCAGGAACAAATAGCAGCTCCTCTAGGCGGAAAGTTAACCTTATTTTCAACGAACTGGCACTGCATAACAAAAGACAAGTGGATTTTACAAACCATAGATCAAGGTTACCGGTTTCACTTCCACACTTTACCAGTCAAAAGAGGAATGCCAAATCTACCTCCAAATCAAAAACAGAGGCTCTCGCCAGATAATGGAGTTAGCAAACATGAGAGCTGTGGAAAGAGTGCCAACAGCAGAGCAAGGAAAGGGTTCTATTCCAGACTATTCCTAGTTCCAAGAAAGGAAAAAGTTGGAGACCAATTCTCGACCTGTCCACCTTAAATACATACATCATTGTCCCAAAATTCAAAATGCTGACCCTACAGCAGCTTCTTCCCATGCTGGGCAAGGAGTCTTGGCTGGTAACTCTAGATCTCAAGGAGGCATACCTGCACGTCCCCATTCGACCAATCTGCAGAAGATACCTCAGATTTCTTGCAGGATCAGAGCACTATCAATTCTCAGCATTGCCCTTTGGCTTATCTACTGCGCCAGAGTATTCACAAAATGCCTGGCATCAGTAATCGCCATTGCAGACTACAGGAATTCAAATTTACCCATACCTGGACGACTGCCTGCTACAAGGGACAACAAAAGCAAGCTGACAACAGATTTACAAAGGGTCATTTACTTGCGACAAGCACTGGGATACACAGTCAATTTACAAAAGTCAAGGCTGATACCATCCCAAACAAGGACTTTCTTGGGGCGGAATTGGACACAGTGAAACAAATGGCATTCCTGACTACAGAAACAAAAAGAACTTCCTCTTTACTTCTTGGCACTAACAAAACTGAACAAGTTAACAGCAAGAAAAGTACTGCAGGCCTTGGGCTTCATGGCATCATGCATAATCTTGGTTCCATTTGCCAGACTACATATGAGAAAACTACAGTGGTACCTAAAGAATTTATGGTCCCAACACAGACACAGTCTAGAAACAGAAATCCCACTAATTCCATGCTTAAAACAGGAGTTCCTATGGTGGGCTCAGGCATGCCAGTCAAACCCAGGCCTACCCTTTCGCAGATGTCAAGCAAGCCAGTCCATCACAACAGACGCTTCAGACCTAGGATGGGGGCCCACATGCTGGACAAATGCAGGATTGACACAGGATCAACTTCACCTGCACATCAACCTAAAAGAAATGCTGGCAGTAAAACTGGCAATCAAAAGTTCAAACCATTTCTCAAGGAGGGCCAGTTGATGATAAGGACAGACAACACCACAGTCATGTGGTACATCAACAAACAGGGAGGCACTCATTCATACCCCTATGCAGAATGACCTTGGAGCTCTGGACCCTGGCACTCAGCTACAACATCCAGTTACAGGCAATATTTGTACCCGGGAAAGACAATACTCTAGCAGACATATTAAGCAGAACCACTTGATGCCCACAAATGGAAGCTGCACCGGACATCTTCAAGACCATCTCAAAGAAATGGGGAATGCCACAGATAGACCTATTCGCATCACCTCTCAATCACCAGCTCAAAAATTCTGCACAAGGACATTCCACCCACTAGCATGGAAAGTGGATTCGCTCTCCTTCAACTGGAAAGGCCTAACAGCATATGCATTCCCACCTCTTCCTTTGATACACAAGGTACTACTGAAAATCAAGGAAGAACGCGTCAAGGATAATCCTGATAGCTCCGAACTGGCCAAGACAACACTGGTACCCACTACTGAGGAGCATGTCTCGGAACAATATGTGGCCAATACCCCTGATGCCTTTGTTAACTCAGAACAACTACAGCATCATACATCCAAACCTAGAAACGTTGCAACTAACTGCATGGAACATCACATAGCAGCAGCTAATCCAGAACTTTCCCAAAGAGTAAAAGACATTATTCTTGAAGCACGCAGACCTTCAACAAGAAGGAACTATGCTGGAAAATGGAAAAGGTTTGTCATTTGGAGTACAGAAAGAGGAAAAGATGTGTCAAACATAGATATGCCTAACATTCTGGAGTATCTGGCCGAACTTCTTCATTCAGGCCTGTCCTACTCCTCCATCAAGATACATGCATCAGCTATTTCAGCAGAATACAGCTTTGATCCACCTGTTTTTTCGCACCCTTTGCTCAGGCAGTTCCTCAGAGGAATCAAGAATGTAAAACCTCCAGGGAAACCACCATTACCAGCTTGGGATTTGAACTTTGTGCTAGAAAAACTGACACTATCACCCTTTGAACCAGCAGCAACAGCAGACCTACAACACCTGTCATGGAAAACTGCTTTCCTACTGGCAATTACTTCAGCAAGGAGGGTTTCAGAACTACAGGCCTTAATGGCAGTGCAACCCTTCCTAATCTTCCACCAAGATAGTGTCCATGAGGACTAATCCTACATTTATGCCCAAGGTGGTATCCAGAGTGTCTTTAAACCAGGCAATCCACCTACCTACCTTCTTTCCCAACCCACAAAACAGAGGGGAAAGAATACTGCATACCTTGATGTACATAGACAGCTACGCTACTACTTGGACAGAACAAAAATAGCAGAAAGACTGACCAACTTTTTGTAGCCTATGCAACAGGAAGGGAAGGAAAAGCTATTTCCAAACAGACAATCTCCAAATGGATAGGAAATTGCATACGATTCTGTTACTCCTTCCATGGAAAACCAATTCCACAGAACATAAGACCTCATTCTACAAGGGCAACAGCCACTACCACAGCCTTCTTACGAGGAGTGGCAACCAAAGACATTATTGAGGGCTACTTGGACCTCCGTGCATACATTTGCCAAGCATTATAATTTGCCTCTATATTCCAGATCCCGAGCAGGGTTTGCCACTGCTGTACTGCAAGGGATCCTAAACACACCATAATCTACTTTTATCCTCCCCCCCCTAGTTGGCTATGGTATTCTACCCACTTGTTATGACTGCAGATGCATCCATGAAGGACATAGTACAGTTTTGTACCTACCATAAATGTAGATGTCCGAACTGGATAGCATCTGCAGTCAGGATTACCTCCCTCCTTCCCTCTGTGGTACTCCTAGGGTGTTTACCCTCCTACTAGCTAGCTGTTGGGGAGTCTTTATGGTGTATTTGTTTGTATATATGTACATACATGCTTATTGTTGTGTTTACCTCTATCTATTTGGAAACATTGGCATCTATCCAAATTTTAGCCTGCAAGAGGGCTTCTGGCATCTGGGGCAAGAAACACTGAGGAAAATGGCGTCGGCTGATGCTTTTATACCGAAGACCAACAGAGATGACGTCGGGTGGAGTGCGACATCAGCGAAGCGGACCGGACTTTGGAATCCGGCCGACTGAAGGGCTGCCTGACGACAGGACAACCCAGTTGTTATGACTGCAGATGCTATCCAGTTCGGACATCTACATTTATGGTAGGTACAAAACTGTACTTTCTTTCTGTTTGTAGAATTACTATGGATTTCCATCTAGGCCCCTCGCCTTCCATTTTGATAATTGCCTTGCCTACTTCATTCATACTTGACAATGCGTCTAGGTCACCTCTGCATACCTGTATTTTTCCTGTTGTATTTCTCTGACTTTTCCACTACTGCTCTCCCCCTTTCTAGCACTGTGTACAGATTTTGGTAGAAATCTTCTGACAGCTGCCTCTACCAAACTATCTTCATTTCTTGCCCCATCCCCTTTCCTTAAACTATTTCACTATATCTCCTTGTATTAGAATTTTTGTGCTAGATGTGGCCACGTGCATTCACCTGCTCCCAGCAAGTAATCTTTCAATTACCGTGCAATAAATAACCTCTTGTATTTTACTTTTAATTTATTTTTGGTGCTTCCTTTTCCTTTTAGTTCCATATGCTCTTTCCAGCTTCCTTTTGTACTCTTTTCAGCCAGTCCCTTTGTCTTCTGTCTCCTTTCTTTCTAACAATTTCCTCACTCTCTTCTTTTGTATGATCTTTCCCCCTCATTACTGCTTTTACCTCATTCCACTACTACTTCCTAACTGGTCTTCATATTTCAGGTGATCTTGCATCACGTCCTGTACTAACTTTTTTGTTTGCCCTCCCGATTTCCATCCCTCTACCTTTGCTCCTTTTCCTGTCAACTACCTCCATGGATTATTAGCACTGGTACTTGCTAGTTTTATGTATTATAGCACTGTTGCATCTTCCTTGCATACCAGCGTTGCTTGTTTTCACACTTGTTTTATGGGATTTTAGTGACCTACATTTTAGGTGACCATTTTTGTCTTTTTTACCATCTGCTTCCTCTCTCTTCTTTGAACTTTCCTCAATCTGCCCTTTTCAGGCAGACCATGGTTTGACTTTCCATTCACATTTTGACCCCCAACTGTTCTCCCAATCCCCCAAGGTCTTTGGGAACTGTAGCTTCACCATGAACCTGCCATCAGCAAACCTATTTTATTTGACATTTGTTGACCGGGATAGTCCGACTGAGCCAAAGCTCTTTTTAGCGGAAGCCAGGGAAGAAATACTCCTTTGTTTCCTTCCAAAACTGAGTATAGTTCTGGATGACATTTGGGTTTTTAACCCAAAACCATTGATTACAATTTGTTTTCTATATGCTATGCAATGACCCCCCCTCCCCCCATCTGTGTACATTCTCATTTTTATACTCTCTCGTCTGTGAAATAATGTGGCAGCCTTAAGGGAAGTAAAGACAAAACAAGAAATATTGACTCTACTTCTGTTTTCTTTCATTACTCATTGCTTGGTCCCAGCTCCCTCTGTTGTGCTTCTCTTCTCTGTCATCGCTGCTTCTCTGTGCACACTCTTTTGCATTGCCTTTTGCATTCCTTAAGATGTCCATTCTTTTCCAGCTCCCTTTTGACTGACAGCTTGCTTTTTACTTGAGACCTCTGTTTTCTCACCCATTTCCTGCCCTTTTTCTAACTTAAAAAAAATGAGATGAGCGACTTAGTCTTTCCTTTGGGCATCTCCCTTATTTTCTCTCCCATCCTTTGCCGCTAGTCATGTTTATTCTTTCTATGGGTACACTACTTATTCTCCATTCTTTGGTTTTCCCCATCGATTTGCTGATCGTTCTTCTCCCATTTGTTAAATGTTCCATGTTTGTAGTATAATTGAGCAAAGTCAGATCAGCAAACCTATTTCTGATTTGGTTCTACTCTTGACTGCTTCATTCTGTGCAGTGCTGTATTCCACCTGTTGCATTCCTAGACCACCTCTACTAGGAGGTTCAGATAGCTTTTTTCCTTTGCCTGATTGCAATCTTTTTGAAAACTTTGCAGAAAGGCTTGAAGTGTTTTCGTTATGAATTCTGATCTCATAGAGAGGAATGATGATTCACATTCCATGTTTACTTGTACCTTCAGTCCTATTTTTGCTGCCAGTGCTTTCCTTTGTTTGTATAAGCTTCCCGCACATTTTTCATCTTGATTTATTTGGGATCATTCAGAGAGCCATGGCTTGCTGTATGAACTTGCTGTTCACCTTGTTGAAATTTATGGTAGTGTGCGCCTCGGTAGTCCTAATTTACAGGATAATCCCACCCACTGAATAGTCTGTAGGCTGCCAGTCATCTCACCAAGACTAAATTGATATGGTAATGGTATATCATGAAGAAAGGCAAGTCAAAAAATAAAGGCTGCACAAGTCTCAGGATAAAAAGTGCATACTTCTGGCATACACTGGTGTCAGGATTGGAAAATTATAGACTCCTTAGAACGTGGTAGCATTCCGACCCGAAGACTAGGCCATGATGGTGGCTCCCCTGTTGTAGAAAGAAGCAGCAGCCCACAAAAAAAAAAAAAAGATAAACTAGGAATAGAGACAACGTAGACCTTTGAACATAAGGAAAAGGTATTTTTCTATTATAATTCTGTTGTATAGCAAATCCAGAATATCCTGCTAATGTTAACTATCCTCTCTGTGAAAATAATTTAGAGGAAAGAAAAGTAACTGCATCAGAAAAAATGTTGAACTACAGTTTAAAATTAAGGTGTTTAATTGATCAGATTAGATCCAAATTTGGATAAAGCATTAGATTTTCTGGAAAATGTAAAAGTGCTACAAGAAATTGAACAAAAACCAGTGGGTATCAAAAAAAAAATTGGGAAACAAAAGATTTCATTTGTTATGCATGCAGAAAAGAAAGTTGCATGACTCCAGCAATACAAAGACATTTAGATGAGGTAAATTTTCCAAAGGAGCAAATACTAAAGTGGAATGTATTCAAGACATGTTTAGCAACCAGTAGAAGTAATTAGAACTGAAGGGGTTTAGCGTTGACTGATGCAGGAAATATCAAGTGCTGAGCCAATAACTCCACAGGAAATGGTACAAAAAACTGGAAGTTAAGGCACAGAGGGAATTCTGCAATCTTATGTAGGAGCCTTCATTGCAATTTGTTAGGATTGAATAGCAGGGAGAAAAGCAGGAAACTGAGCAGAGTCTAATCCAGAACAGAATGATCCAAGGAAAGACTGCTTTATTTAATAAAAATTGACAGGTATATTAAGATGAGAGACTACAGAAAGTGAATAAACCTCAGTGTTACTGATGAAAAGGGCAGAGCACAGTATTTTGAACAATTAGAGCTTGGCTGCAGAGTACTATTTGCTGTTTATGCCTAAAGGAAGTAGCACTGTCACAAAAAATAGTAACAAAGGAAGTAAAGAAATCGAGCAAAATACCACTATATAAGCATCAAACACAAAAAAATGTTAAGTAGCTAAGGTAAGAAGCATCAGTATTACAAAATATAGAAAAAGCAACAGATGAAATCTGAGTTGTAAAAGCAACACACACCAACTTAGACAGGGATTTATCCACAATTTCTGTAAACTCTAAATGTCAACACCAGTGGAGGAACTTGGAATGTAAAAATAATTCAAAGGAAAAATGCATTTATTTTGTAGAACTTGAAAAAAGGAGTAGTAACATTAAAAAAAGTACACTTTGAAGAAATATTTATGAAGATCCTGTTGAGCATAAAGATGTTGGCTGGAGATAAAAGTAATAAAATGTTAATATACGAGATATGTAATGAAGTGACAGAGTAATTGAAACATTTTGAGAAACTTTCCTAACTGGGAAGTGCTAGGTTCAGATGTAGTACCTAAATACAGGCTTAAAACGTCTTGCTCAGTGGTTTGTCCCACAGTTTAAAAAAAAAAAAAAATGCACATCCTGAATGTGTAGCAGTCTGGCTTACAGGAAAAGCCATGCTCCTCCTGAGTGAACTTCCAAGCCATTGTATGAACTGTAGACTAATAACTTGCTTCCTTCATAAACTGTATACAGGAACCATTACATAAGTTTTGCCACTTGGAAAAAAGTTCAGTCATGGGAATAGAACTAAAAAGTGATGGAAGAAAATCATATTAAACTTAAGGTAATGTACTGTTAAAGTCATGTGGGCGGCACAGTGGTGCAGTGGTTAACATTGTCACCTCACAGCAAGAGGTTCTCCGGTTCGATTCTTGGCTGGGGTGCCTTCTGTGTGGAGTTTGCATGTTCTCCCTGTGTTCGCGTGGGTTTTCCTCCAGGTACTCTGGTTTCCTCCCACATTCCAAAGACATGCATCTGGAGCATTTCTCCCCAGGCCTCTGCTGAAAACAGGCTCTGTGGAACCTAGTCGGACTTTCCCGGTCAACAAATGATAAATAAAAAATAAAATAAAATAAATCATGATAGAGAACTGTAAACAAACAAAAAGAAAAGGGACAGTTTAATTATGGCTTGGCTAGAATATAAAAAAAGCATTTTATAAACTCCCACATCAATGGATTATGGAATGCTTGCATACATGCAAGATGCATCTTGGTAAAATCCAGTTAAATAGCATTCTTGGTGAAATAGTTGCAGATCACTTTAACTCAGTCATGAAAGGGCAAGTTGTTATCCCACAGATAAAAATCTAAGGGGAATATTTGATACCACTGCTGTTTTTTGCCTTGTTTTTGACCATTAAGCTTTTAACTTAATAGACTTAGGGTATAGTTAAAACTTCCAAACTACTTTTAACTGTCCTTTGACCACATTAGTCTTTATATGATAGTGACTTCTCTTCAGGGGAGACAAAAGTTGGTCTTCTGCTACAAGGGGAAATTTGGCCTAAGCGTTTGGGAACACCCCCATCCCACACTGTTTTTGATTGGTGGTGTGGAGTCTACCTTTTCTTGAGCTACCACCAACTCAAGCAGATTGGATGAGACATTTTAAAGTAGGGTTCGATGGATGACACTGTTGTGCAGTACCTTCCTAACACTGCAATGCAGTTTCAGCAATTCAGTGGGAGTAGAGCCCACAGCTTTCTGATCTTCTAGCACCAAAGGGGTATGAGTTACCTGTTGCACCACTACTTTGAACCTTGTCCAAAGGCATTTTAGATTATTTGTGGATATCTTAAAACTATAACACTCGTTAGTTAAGCACTTCAAAGCACAACTACAAACAGTTAATCCTTGCACTGCATAACATTATTTGATCTCGATAAATGGGTAAAACAGCAAAAATCACCAGTGGCTCTGGTAAAGCAAGATTTGTAGTAGGAATGATGAAAACCTCAAGAAAATGCTAACATGGGACAGGAATGTGCAAAGGAACTACAACAGGAGGTTATGCACAAACTAGGAATAGATGAAGGGTCAACAATTAAAGCTCGGTAAGGAATACTGTAAGACAAAGCTAATATTGATAACTGTTTTAACATCTAGAAATGAACGTCTTAGCAGCTGTGGTGTGATAGGTCCTAAAAAGCACTGGATCAGTCTGACAAAACAGAACATCATTCATAGTTCTGAAATGAGCTACAGTGTTTGACAAGATTATGAATTGTTAATGTATGTAATGCAAAGACTATCAGAATATCTGGCTGTGCAAATATAATTATTCCAAATTGCAGCTCAGGAGAGGGACAAGAATCTTCTAATATGACCCCACACAATTGTGGCAAAAACCCTTTTTATATATTGGACATATGAGGTATGGTGTGTAGCACACCGTGGTAAGACTGGATTTCAAATAAGAATCTTACAGCTATTCATACTGTTCGTGTGAAAAGTACATGAGCATATTTTACTAAATAAGAATCTGGTCATACCTTAAGCTGTTTTGCCATCTTTCAATCACACTAACTTTTGGCATTGAGGAAAAACCATCAGGTTTGTTATGGCATAGGTCTCTCTGACCTTTGTTTTTTATGTTATCTCCATTACTCCTTACAGCTTTGTCCTCCCTTAATTTGATGCAGTAGCACAACTGTGGAATATGCCTAAGACAGGAGAATTGTGAGTTGATGTGTCTGTCACAATAACAGGAAAGGAATGTAACATTTCATCTCAGACTGCAGTTAGTGTCTGAAATGCATCTCTAAGCATTCAGAACTACAGAATATACAAAGAACCTACATTTTTACTAGAATGTTTTCTCGTGTCCCACTACCTGAAGGAGGCATGGGCATCCCCAAAACTGTATGTATAGGTCTGCAGTCCTCATACTGAGTTAATTGACATCAAAACTAAACATGCTGAAAATTCTAAATCATGAAGAAAACCAGTCTATAATGACACCTGTGAGGCAAATTTAAACCAAACGATAAAAGTCTAATGGTAGATAATGGGTAACATATACTTTGGTTTGCAAAGTCACTAGAAAAATAGCCAAATGCAGGTTTTGCAATAGAAGCAGTTGCACATCTAGTTGCTAATTGTGATATATTCATGGCTGAGGGGTCTATACTGAAAGCCACAAGTATGTGGCAAGAGTGTTGCTTGGGATGATTGTACAAATACTGCAACATACAGGTAGCTGGCAAGTGTTGGAAATGTGAACCAGAAAATTACTGAAAATTAAGTTATGTCTAATACCAACGGTAAAGTAGAAGAAAGATAACCAGATATATAGTAGTCCGAGAAAGACAAAATATCAGAATTGTTGAAATAGCTGCACTTGGTGATTTCACTGTTCCATGAGAGACGCACACAAACAATACCAAGATATGCAAGCAGGGCCTACAGTGTCATAGGACTGAGACATCCTGATAGTTTCAATAGTAGTTGCGCTTGTATACTTTAAATATGTTACTGACGCATGTAACTTTGTGACCTGCAGGTGGTGGCAGTTCTGGGTACACTGAGCACTCTTGTCAAACATATTAAAACTGTTTCACAAAGTTAAATCCTATCCTGACTTGGGAATGTGATCCATTCCTGTCACAATATTAGAAGACCAAGACATTTGGCAAAATTATAAAAAAAAACACAGATGTCTGAAATGTCAGAAGTTTTACCTGGTTACTCTAACGTTAAAAAGTAGATGCTTTAAGGTTGAGTTACTGAGAAATGTGGTGGTCATCTCCCCAGGGACCAGCAAATGGGAAATTTCATACAACTGCAGGCAGAAGTCAGAATTGCTAATTAGAGTGCAAATTGAGTAGGTCAAGGCTTGACCTTCTTAAAGTCTAGCTAGCGTACCCTCGCCCCTGGTCCCTGCAGTTTATAAACCTGTGGTTCAAGGTCCAACCCATCCTACACTTTGTGGAAGAGGTGGGGACCAGGTGATGTGCGCCTCCATTTTGGTGCTTTTGCTCACCTTTGCTCATAGAAAATTTGTTGGGATACGAGATCATCAAACATGTACGTCGGGAACAAGTTATTTAGTAATGTATCAATGGGCTTAACTTGATCAGTCAAGGATGAATGTTTAAGGACCTCCTTTGTGGATCTTACCTGAAGAATGAGACCTCAAGCAAATGTTTCTGGATGGAGCTTAATTTTCAGATGTTTAATTATGCCCTTATAAAGTTGAGTCTGAAGCCAGGACTGTGCCCAGTGTACTCTCTTAACCTAGCATGAATTTGTGTTTATTTCCATCCCACAGTACCACAAACCTTTTATATGCATATTTTATGTAGTGTGAGCTGGGGTATTCCTTGTACCCAGCTGCCTTGGCAAGTCTGAGGATTCCAAGACCATTTATTAAGAGATGAGGGAAAATTTCCATAAGACCAGTGGACATAATGGGTAAGGTCTTCACCTCCATGCACAAGGTACAAGGTTTGATTCTGACCTCCAGACAATGCCTGTTTGGAGTTTGCACCGTCTCCCTGTGTCTCTGTGAGGGTCCTTCCACCTCTGAAAAACATGCTGAGGGTTTCCATCTTAAACTCACCAAAGAACAAAGCTGTGGACAGCAACAGAGATGCTATATGGTGCCCTTTAGAGGGAAGAGTTTTATATAGTGCACACAGTATCCCCAAGATAGAACACTTATCAGACTGCACATTATGGCATGACTAGCCACTTAGTGAAATATGGCTCTAAGTGATTTGCTGTTTGTCACCAAAATGGGTACTTGCTTGTAAGTGGATTGAGGACTTGGCCTACGACCTGTGCTAACCCGTAACTCGTGCTGACTGTGGGAGGAGTTTGTGCCCCCCCATTGGTCAGTTTAAGCCGGTCATAAAGCCCGACAGCCCTACTAGCTGGCTGGTGTTTATATGAACGAAATCTGGGTGTAAAACCCATAAACGTGCCAAACTTGAACTAAGAATTGCTGCATTCAATGTAGGTTTAATAATGTCAAGATCTTGGAAGTGGAGGACATAATGGCACAGAGGAGGCTGTTATCTATGTATCCAAGAGGCTAGATGAAAAGGCAGTGTGACAAAGACACTTGGCTTGAAATCCACAGTCTAAGTAGGAGGACAGGATAAAAATCGTGTGGGAATTGTGGTTGTGGAGAGGCTTCAGAACACAGTGAGATGTTCTAAGAATTAGTGGCAGATGTATGGCAGTCAGACTCCAGCCTAATGATTGGCTAATCTCAGACTTTGTCCCACAGCAGAGTTGTGATAGTGAAGACAAGTGCATTCAGACAGCAGTTGCAGGACCTATTAGATGCTGAGAATCAGTCACCGGAATAAAAGTATCTGGACAGACAACATGATACAAGGACTGCTTGGGTCTACATGGGTGAGGCAACCGGAATAACAGAGAGGCCATTCTTGACTTGTCTGGCAAATGGCTTAATAGTAGCTAACACATGGTCTCTGAAAGAGAGATTCACAAGATCAAATACAAGAGTGGTCAACATGCAGTACGGAAAGGGCATTGGGGTAGAATCTGGGATTGCAAAGTCATCCCCGGTGAAAGTCTGCCCACGGCATAAACCACTGGTTGCCACATTCAGCTGCAAGCAGTGATTAGAGAAGGCTCCAAGGTCAACAGAGACCAAACTTAAGACCTGGAAGTTGACTGGAGAGAAAACAATAGTTCCAGGAATTACTTGGTTCTAGCACCCCAAATATAAGAGGAAATAGGTGGAGTTGAAGAATGGCAACACCTCAAAACAGCATGTGTGAGGATTGCAGAACAGATGTGGCTGAGTTAGGTGTGGAAATAAGGTGCATAAAGAAAGCTGGTGACAGAATGCAGAAGTCCAAGAAGTCCTCAAAAGGAGTGCAAAAAAAGTGATAGAAAAGACTGAGCAGGTTAGGAAGGAATATTGGTTGTCTAACAGAGGCTAAGAAAGGAATTGCAGTAGCAAAGAACAGTGCATAAGCGGCACTCTACCAACTTCTGGAAAGTGAGGCAGTAGATGGCACTAAAACTATATCCGGTTGGAAGGCAGAGACAGTCAACCAGCATAAGGAATGCCAGAAACAAGCTGCTCACTAGGCCACAGGACATCAAAGGCAGATGGAAGGAGTACTTCAGCTTCTGAAAGAAAAAAAAAAGAAAACGCAGAAGCTGTACTACTCCAAACACAGCCTACATTGAGAGGAGGCATAGCCCACCACAGAAATAAGAACAGTACTAAGGAAAATGAAGTCAAGGAAAACCGCCTTAAATGAGGTCACAGCACATAAGCTAAAGATGCTGGGTGAGATAGGGAAGAAATGGCTCCTGAGGATACTTGTAACAGTGTGGAAAAAAAGGTTTATGGCAGATGACTGGAGAATAAGTATACTAGTGCCAGTGTGTTCGATGACAAAGGGGATATCCACAACTGTAGACAGTACAAAGGTATCAAACTCTTGTCGCACTGCATGAGGGTTCTGCAGAGGGTAATAAAAGAATACGCAGAGAAGTTGGAAAGTAAGGTGGGAGGTAAGTTCAGATTCAGATCAGGATACAGCACAACTGACGCAATGTCAAATTGAACAAATTCAATGAAGAGAGGGTGAACGGCAGGAGTAACTATGACTTTTTAAGGTAGCCAAATGCCTCTACATCTAAGTAGTGTTGGTCATGAGCAGATGAATGAGATGCCAGCTATCCCAACATACTATGTAGTGAATCCACAGCCCAAGAAATGGTCTTGGCAGAATCAGTGGGGAAAGAAGACCCTGTTGAGCTTGACTGATAGAAATGTTTGCAGTGAGGCAGTTGAAAAGAAGCTAGAGGTGAAGAAAGTCTGACAGGGCATTCCCTAGTCTTGATGAACGCATATGTCAGTGGCCCAAGAAACCTGAAGTACCAGAAACAGAATTAATGCAAGCTATGTTCAAGGGCCCAGTGACTCAGACGTACAGACAGTGTCACTCTGAGGGTCTTCCAGTGGGTGTGCATCAGGGTTCAGCTCTGAGCCCACTGCTGTTTATACTGATGGACTACATCAGCAAACAAGTTGAAGGTGACAGGTCAACAAAGTTGCTGTATGCAGGCATGGATTGCAGGCAAACTCTGAGCAAGAACGTCAGCTAAGGATAGATGAATGGAATGCAAAACTGAAGGCACATGAGATGAAACTAAGTACAGATAAGTCAGTGGTAGACAGCAAATGGGGGACATGAGAATAAGCTGGAATTGAGATAGAAGGGAATCCCCAATTTGTTTAAAAATAAAAAAATTAGAGAAGATGATGTACAACAAGAGAACAGTTTAATCAGGTTAATGGCATAGGGACTAAAGTATGCAAGAGCTGCCAATACTGTGAATTAATATGGGGACAGAGTTTAAACACCCAGACACACAGGAGATATTTCACCTGAGGATGAGTGCAACCTGCAGTACAACCCATGTAATCTATTTAGATCTGTGCCAGTTATGTAATAAATTTTATGTTGGTGTGACCGATAGGCAACTGAGAGATAGAATTAAGGGAGCACACACATCACATTAAAAAAGTATGTTTAATGCCCTTGCAAAGCATGTCTCAGAGACTGAGAGACGTAGCTTTAAATTTATGGCTATAGGTAGATGTAAAGAAAATAAGAGGGGAGGTGATATCAGAGCCAGAACCGAAGAATTGGAAACCAATTGGATCGTTAGGTTGAGGGTGAATGTGGGACATGGCCCGAATGACCATGTTCCCCTAAGACCCATTTTAAAAACAGACCATTGCTTGGGTGATTTGTAACCATTACAAGCTTTGTATCATTTTTGTATATGACTTTGTATTTTTGCATTAACTTTCTATATATATTTGTATGTATTTTAATGTACAGGAATATATTTCAGTATTTTAACATTTTAGAATGTATTTTCTTTTTAAATTAATTGGAGTCGTGATCTATAATGTTAGTTTAAAACAGGTGATTTGATTGCAGTATGGATACACCTGAAGAAGCATTCGTGAAAGCGCTTGTGTACTGCGTTAAACAGCTGTAGTTCCTGAAGAAACTGGAGCCTTGTTTTTGGTATTGTTTTGCCATATGGAGAATATAGTTAACCAGTCTGAGCTGAGAGCAGTGCTATTGCCCTTAAAGTTCTTTAGGAGGGGCTATATCTTTACAATCTATTCATCTTGTAGCATAAACCAGCTGTTAAACTGGGGCTTGCATGCCCAAAGCCCATTGCTCATCTGTCAGTGAACCACTGCCAAGTGGTATTATGGTTTTAGCAGTTCTCATCCCACAAAGTGAAAAGCTTGTATGTTCTTGTGCTTCTTTTTTGAAGCTTTAATTGATAGACTTTGCTTGATCGTGGTTTTCC
The DNA here is from genome assembly GCF_019279795.1 of Protopterus annectens. Classification (NCBI taxonomy): domain Eukaryota; kingdom Metazoa; phylum Chordata; order Ceratodontiformes; family Protopteridae; genus Protopterus; species Protopterus annectens. The sequence goes on from NC_056739.1 coordinate 1,464,481,888, forward strand.
AGGAGTAGCTTTACTCCAATGACCAATCTGTTTACCACTCGAGAACAAAATCCTTTTATGTTTGATAAAGGTGGTAACAGTGGGCATTTTTTTTTCCTGTGGGATTGATTTCTTACATTTCTGCCTTTCCCACTGCTTATACTTTTCAGTTAGGAAAAAGACCTGTGGTTTGTTTTCATTTCCTCCTGGCAGTTAAGAAATATGCGGTTTTAGGCTTCCGGGTCCTTTTTAGTAGGAATTTATTGCTCCAAGATAAGTGCATCCTGACTGTCTGGAGTAGCACTTGTTTCCCTTTGATGACCTGGCTGTTGATGTAGACCCCTTGATCTACCCATATTTGTTGTTGGTGGTTTCGGAGGTTAAGGGTGCTTAATGCTTCCGTTTGGCAGGACTGTCTTCAAGGTGAAAAGTTTATATTTTAGGCTTGAGTGGAGTCCTTTTAGTTTGTGAACTATCTTTTTTTCAGATGCTTGTGACTTGCCTATTCCATGATGCAGTTTTTAACTGTCCTATGCCATTATCTTCTTGGAGAGCAGAAATGTGACCTGCAAGCACTGACAGTCATTTCCTAGGTGCACAGCATCTGCAGCTCTATCAGAGCAGCCCTCATCTTTCTTGGCACCTTAACTTTGGTTGATAGGTTTGCTAATCTCCCAGTTCAACCTTTGCAATGTCAACACAACTGGTTTGTTTTAGAAAATGCCTGATCGTTCCTGCTCATAGGATGTAGGAATTTCAAACCCTGAAATGAGTAAACCAGATCTGCCTTTACAGAATAAGTTGTACCTGGATAAAAGTTTTCTGAAGGTTATTGCAGAGTTGTCCCAGAACAGTTTAATTCCTCCTAGCTTTGTGTGCAGAGGCAGTAACTTGGTGACCAGATGATTTTTATTATAGATGTGCACCAGTACCTCAAGCGATGTGTGAAGCTGCATAACTTTAGGAAGATAAACACTCGAGGTAATGAAAGGCTTGCTGTTTGGTATCTATTTTACAACTGGTAAAGAATCTGCTTTTTCCATCATAGGTTCATAGGTAGGTACTAGGCTGTCGGCCCAAGGGCCTAAGTAAGTCTAGCCAGCAAGGTTCCATGGTTAATTTCCTGCGCCCCTGTCGAGTAGAGCCACAGAAGTGATCCCCGGGGTGTATTTCCTATTTTCCATCCACTCATCAAAATTTTTCTTGAGTGCTAATGAGGAACTTTGCTTGACATAGATGGGTAGCTTGTTCCTGAGTATAGGAAGTCTCAGGGATAGGAATCTATCCCTCCAGCATGTCCTGTTTATTGTGGTGACAAGGTTTAGGTCCCTAGAGAGTGTAGCTTGGAGGGATTGAGATTTCTTTAGGTGTAACATGTCCAACAGCTCTGGGTTTAACATGGCTTTCTGTTAGCCAGAAATCTCCTTGGAGTAGGTGATATGCTACAGAGTAAAGCTGGAGTTTTTTGACAGTCAGTGTAGGGTATCTGTTTGAGGCCAGTAATCCTCTTTGTGAGGTACTTCTGTTGCCTTTTCAGCTGCTGCAGATGTTTTGTGAGGTACATGCCAAAAGTGGCGTTTGTACTCTAATGGGTCTGAGTGCCGAGTAGAGGGGGACAATGACCCCCGCCCCCCCAGGATGAAAACTCTTCTGTGATGAGGTGTGGCACATATAGAAGGATTTTCTGACTAGTGTGGCAATGTGATTATCAAAGGAGAGACTACTGTCCACCTGGGTCCCAAGGTCTCTCATCACACATTTGGCATTAAGTAGACTGTTTTTGTGGTAGTTCATGGGTACAGAGTTTTTACCAAAGGGGATGACAATGCACTTTCTTGCACTGAGATAGAGGCCATGCCTCTGACACCTGGGATTTGTGTCAGTGAGGCCCTACTGTAGGATGTCCACATCATTTGGGGACTCTACTATAGCTCCTAGTTTGCGGTCATCTGCGAACTTCATTAGCCAGAGGCCTTCTTTGTTAGCCTGCACTTCAGAGAAGTAGATACCAAACTGGAGAGGTCCCAGGACTGAACCCTGTGTTACTCCACTTGTCACTGGTTTGAAGTCAGATTTGGAGTTTGCACCTTTTACAGTGTGGGTTTTATCAGTGAGCCAGTTGGCAACCCATCTTGTGATGAAGGGATTTATACCTAGTTTAGTGAGTTTAGCTATAATTCCAGAATGAGGGATGGTGCCAAAAGCCTTGGAGAGGTCAAGATAGGCTGTGTGAACTACATTACCCTCGTCTACGGCTTTGGTGACTGCTGCAAAGAAGTCGATCAGGTTCAAAAGGCATGATCTGCCTTTCACAAACCTGAACTGGGTGGGGTCCAGAGTTTGGAGGTTACCAGTGTCTGAGTTCCATGATGATATGTTCCATGGCCTTGCAGTCCAGGCTCGTCAGGTTAATAGGGTGGATAGTTCCCAGGATCAGTGGTGGCTCCCCCTTTGTGGAGTGGGATAACTGTTGCTGTGTGCCATTCAGTGGGCACAAAGCCTGATGTGAGACTGATTGAACATGGTGCTTAGGTGGGGAGACAGTTTGTTCTGAAGTTCATGTAAAACGCAGCCTGGGATGTTGTCCCGTCCCATGGATGCTGTGTTTTTGGTTTTAGAGAGTGCAGCTTTTACCTGAATAGATGTGATTACAGGGATTCTGCATTCTTCCTATCTAGATATGGGCCCTTTAGGGAGTGAGAGGGGAGAAGTTGGCACTGAACTGATCTACCAGGATGTTGGCAATATCCGACAGCTTAACTGCAACTGACATATGTATTAAAAACTTGCTCCACTATGCCATTGTTTGCTTCAAGAATCTGTACATTGAAGACCTATGTTGCTGTCATGTTTTCATTACACACCTTTGCCAGCCCCACCTCAACCCTAACTGAGTTGTATTTTGAAATCAGTACTAGAGAATTGTGCTGTTGGATTTATTTGATGGTTCTGTGGCTCCTTCCCTGTCTGGTGGTTATTGCTAGGATTTGGGCCAACTAATATCTGATGACAATTTTTCTTGCAGCTTTCTCCATATTTCAAAAAACTGTTAGAAAACTGTCCAAACTGCAGACAAAAGACCCTTATAGCAGACATCTGCATGACAAAAGTTACACTTGCCAGTTACTGTTAACTGCTTTAACAGTTATGCTTGATTACAAATGAGCAGTCTGATGTAAAACTATAATTGAATCTACAGACATGCCCATCATTCAGGTTGTGTAGTACATCTTCCTGTAACAAATGTTTGGCAAAAGTAGTTACATAGACTGTTTATAAATGTGATACATAAAAATAAAATGGCAGTCTCTCTCGTTGTTCAGGAATAGAGTAGTTTGCCTAAGAAAGGAAGCATTGTAAGAGTTGCAAGTACAAAAGTTGGCATAGTTGTATTGTATACAAAACTTTTTAATGCAGAAGATCTCATTGTGTACTTTTGTTACAGCTTCATTGGTGTTATTTTTTGAACAAAACACATTAGCCTTATGAAATTTAGATATCACTATAGAGGCTAAAATGTCAGTTCTGTCCAGGTGGCTTGCCTGTTAACTTGATGCATGTAGTTCATTTGGTGCTCTGATTTCTAATCATTTGGACTCGAGTCTTGTATTACCCAGTACTGGTGAGGCCGTACCAGGAAACTATGATAAGACTGTCATGCTTCACGCATATATATGTTCATTAATGCACCAAGGGCCACATTCACAGCTTATGTTCCTTTTGAGTAAATGAATTGTGAAATCTAAAATAGGATTTACTGTTTGAATTGACTGCAAAACTGTGATGTGCAAATACTTTGAGATGAATTGTAAACTGAGCAGCAGAAAAAGTACAGCTGTGTAAGTTGAATTTACCAGTGAATGTTTGAATGATTGCTGCTGCAGTAGCCTTAGTTATGTTTTTAATTCTGCCAAGGATATAAGCCAGCCAGCTTCCAAAGCTTCAGGAGCACCTTTCACGTGCCCAGATTGTCAAGCAGCTCGAGTTGAACTAACTAAAAGACAAGGTTGGGTGCAAAGCCCTTCAAAGCTTTCCTGCCAGCAGAAAGGAGACTGAGTCCAGAAAGAACTATGCTATGGCTAAAAAAAACCCAGATGTCCATACTCTGGCATTAAAAAAAAAAAAAAAAAAAAAGTTAAAAAACAAGGGAGATTGAGGGAGAGGGAGTAGTAGGTACTGCAACTGTGATCATTTGAACATCTATTATGGTAGGTTCAACTTGTTGATCACTGCTACAGTAGCCTTAGCTATATGGATAAATTGCCATAGCTAACTACATATTTGCAGGTGAAAGGAGAGAAGTCCAGGATCCTCTGGAGAATGGTCATAGCAAAGCTTGATCTGGACATAGAGAAGGAATCAAGCTTACAGTGATTTGTAAAAGTATATACAGAGAACCAATTAGCAGCTTGTAGAAAATTTCTAGAATTCACCCTTTTCCAAAAGACCCATTCATGAAGCCCAAGGCCGTGGTAAAGTGGGCCTTGATCCTGCCTGGAATATATTTGTCTTGTGAATATAACAAAAGGTAAGGGCCTTAGTCATTTGGAACGAGTCTGTTTTACCTTCACAAGAAATACACAACTGATTTAAAGATCTGAGAGGGAGTTCTGTCAAGATAGTACCAGAGTTGTCTGTGGGCATCCACTGTATAGAGTATCCTTTCACCCTCCCTTTTAGATTCAGTAGTGAAAATTGGGAAATGGATAGTTTTGGCTTAAAGTAAACGTGGATACCACTTTTGGCATAAAAGAAAAATTAGTTCTCAAGAAGCCCTGTCCTTATGGAAAATGAGGTAGGGTTGACTCACAGTAAGAGCTTGCATCTCAACTACCCTTCTTGCATAGGTCAGAGCAATCAGTAAAACTGTGTTCCATGCTAAGAATCTTAAGTCAACTAGATAAGCTGTTTCAAATGGGGCAAGTGTTGTATTCTGTGTAATATAGTTAAGATCCCAAGGAAGGGGCCACTGGTTAACCTGACATTCTTATGTAAAAACTTTTTAAAGGAACATTTTGACATTAGATTGCCTTAAAATAAGCGGATCTAAGGGCAGAAGTGCTGATATGGCTGATAAATTTACTTTGGAAGAATAAGAAAAGCCATAGGATAGTAACTCACAAATATTGTAAAACCAGAGAGCAGCTAGCTCTGAATGTGTGCTGGTTGCATGTCTGCCACCATCTTAAAAAAACTTTTTTCTATTTGCCAGTATGATTTTCTAGTAGCAGGCTTTCTTGCCTCCATTAGTACCTGCTGCACATCCTCAGTAAACAGATGCCGAAAAGGAATTAAAACATTTCATCCAAGCAGTCAGTTGAATACAGTTGATGTCTTAGTGTATCAAACACCCCTGTTGTGTGAGTAGATCCATTCTGCGAGGAAGCTTGTGATGATGGTTATTTCTAAAAGAAGGGGGACCTGCATTTGCCTAGGCCAGAAGTGTCACCACAGTGATCTTGGGGATTTCTTTCTGAGTCTTCAGAAATATCCAGGATGTTAGTGGAAAGGGTGGAAGAAAAATATAGGAGCATTCCTGTCCAATGAAAAGAAGGCATCTGTCTTCCAGGCCTACTTGTATAGAGTCCTGGAACAGAAGCTTGCCAGTTGATTGCTCAAAGAGGAGGCAAAAGGTCTACTTGAGGAGCTGCCCACTGGTGGATCAAACCCTGGAAGACTACCTTATCTAGTTTCCATTCGTGTCTGCCCTGTTCCTTGTCTGCCACATATTTTTTGCTCTGGAAAATAGGATGCTTGTGGAGTGAGATTGTGCTGTGCAGCTTAGCCCAAACTAACATGGGTAGTCTGCAAAAGGTGTACAACCTGGTTCACCCTTGCTTGATGTACCCTAAGACTGTGGTATTGTCTGAAACCACATTGAAGAGGTCCTGGGTGCCAAAGATTGTTTAGAGTTGTCTCAAGTCCATAATGTATATGGTGACAGCTTTGGAGCAATAAGGGAGAAGGGGGGAGACCTGGTTTTAAGGATATTTGTTGTCTACACCAAAAGGTTTCTCTTCTGACAAATCTCAGCACTGGGATCTGAAAAGATAGGAAAAATGTGGATACCTTGTAGCCTGAAATGAGCTATAACTGGAGCTAGACACTTTGTGAACGCTGTTGGTGCAGTTGATGGTCCAAAGGGTAAGGTAGAGAACTGATGTGATCCAAACATATCGTACCATAAGGAATGGCTGGATGATTAGGGATGTAATGACAGTCTAGTTTTACCAGGAAACTTGAGAGGAAGAAGTGTTAAGATCGTGAAGTGACAATTTTTGACATTGGGCGCTATCACAAGTAAGTTTAGAAAAGAAAGATCGAGAACTTGTCTGAGTATTTTCTTTCTTTGGCAGTAGGGCCATCCTTTAATAAAATGAACACTTCCCCTACTCGTGAAGGAGGAACTTGGTTCTACATGTCCTTGGGACAGCATGTGATGAACAGGTGGAAATGAGTCTGATCTGGAGGTAGAGGAGTGACCCGTGGGAAAGGAGGAAGTTCTTCCTGTTGCCATCTGTAATCTTGCTGAATGATTAGAACCATGTGTCTGAAGCACTCTGCTGCAAAAGAAAGAGAAAAGGAGTTTCTTTATGGGGGGAAAAAAGTTGGCCAGGGTGGGAGGGGGTCACAAGGTGTCTTAGTCAAAGATATTGGACTGTCCTTAGTTTGGGGAAGTTATAGACTCTCTGCCAACTCCCTTGCTATTCCTTAAACATCTGTTTAGCTAAGTTCTGCTGAGTCTCTCTCTTCTGTTTTCTGTAGAAAAAGAGAGAAAGTTCATCCCCTTGAGAAATTCAGAAGGACACCTGAACAATCTTGGATTCCACGGATCTTGCCCTTTTCATCTGACTTTTTGATCACTTCTGCAGCAGAAGGTTTTTAAAATGTCATTTGGAAGGTTTTAAGAATACAGCCATGCAAATCCCCTTAAGAGTAAGTGGCCATATCCCTGGAAGCAGTATCAACAGTCCTACAATACACTGCAAACAGTTGACTTGTGCAAAACAAAACGTTGTTTGAAGCAGATTGTTCCTCACAATAAGAAACTCTAGATAAAACATTCCTCATGCTTTCAATATTTGTATGAATAAGCTTTAATATATTAACCTAACATTTCAAAATTCTAAGTGTCCACTTTTTCCCCATATCGATCAATTTTCCTATCCTTATCAAAGAGTAGGATTAAAATTAACTAAGAGCTTAGCAATGTGACTAAGGCTGTAGTTTGGGCCAGGTTTGGGAATTGTGTGTAAAATTTTAAGACTGAGGAATTTTATAGAGCCTGCCTTCCTTTTAAGTGACAGATGGCTGACAGGAAAATTGCTAACAGCACACTCATCCTCTAAAGACAGAATAAGAGGAATAGGTGTAGGTTCTGAAAAAGCCTTCTGTAAAAGTTGTAGTATTTTCTGAGGGACTGAGAAACCTAAGTGTTCTCCCGCTGAAAATACCGGCACATTTTAACAGAAAGAAACCCCCCACAGGGAGAATAAGAACTGGAGCTTTCCCAAGTCTGACTTAGAAATCTGAGGAAAAAAGTCTGTCTGTGCATCATCTTAATATTCAGAATCTTGAATCTCTGCAGGAAAAAAGAATCTCTCTTTAACCGGAGACTACTTTACAAGAAAGGTGAATAGCCTTACTTAAGTACTGAGCCAGACCCAGTAAAAAACACTCCTGTCTATAGAAAATTGGAGTCAGTATGTTTTTCTGTTGCATTAAACTAGAAAAATGGGTAAGCTGTTACTAATGACAGTAGTTGCTCCCCAGGGACGGGCACAGAATTCAGGTATAACAGGGAAACCTGCCCTGTTTTTTTCCCAGGACCAACAAGAATGGATCTCCCTTGCCCATAGAGGGGTCTTCAACATCCAGAGAGGATGTGACTAATCCCTAGTCCATAGTGGCTGTAGGTACTATATCAGAGGGATCTTGTGTAAAAGATGAGTGATCTGAGGTGTAACAAATGGCCACAGTGGAGTAAACCCACCTGCAGTTAAGGGAAATTGCTAGCCTGATGTAGTGCAAAGGCTGTTGCTTAACTTTTTCTTTTTGTGGTTAGGACCAAACTGTGGGACTGGTAGTCTGTTCCATGGTCAAGCCAGAAATAGAGCCGCTTTCCTGAGAAAAGCAAGCAGCAGATACCTGTAAAACTAGCAGACCAAGTTGTTTTGACAGGAATGAAATGGTAAAAAAAGCATTCAAGCTTTGCCAGCCCCACCAAGCAAAAAGCACAATTTCTCCACTGAAAGGTGTGTTCAGTTAACGCTACTTTTAAAAGTACATTAGTTTTAAGGCAGTCAGTTAAAATACAAAACGCCTAGCTTAAAATTAACTTTCCTGAAGAGGAAAGCGATAGAACATCAAATTTCATAAAATGGAAGCTTAATTTATCTTCCCAGCAAAGAAAAGTACAAACCAGTCATAGATCCTCAATCTGAGTGTACTCTTCAGCAACAGGAAGGCTCTTAAGGGCTTCGCACCCAAACTTGTCTTTCAGTTAGCTGAGCTTGAGCAGCTTTGACAGTTTGGGTGCTGTGGAAGCTGCCGGATGTTGTATCCTTCACAGGATATAACCCATATAGTTATGGCCACTGCAGTAGTGATCAATATGCACTTTTATAGCTCTCCCAATGTGAACAGTGTTAAAAGCCAGTCAAAGCTACCAGTATGGGTGACATTCAGTTACTGGCTAGTCATTACACTGGCTGGATCCCAGCAAAGAATGCATTTTGAGAGGAAATAGAGAAAAGTGAGAAAAAACAGTGGCTGTTCATTTTCTGCTTTAATATATCCGATGGTTTCCAATAATTTAGAGGAGGGAAAAAAATCAAATGGACTCCTGTACTTAAAATAAGATTGGGAAAATATATAGTCAAATTGCAAAAGACGGAAAGAATCAAAGATGCTTTAAGCAGAAATTCAGATGAACTGATAAACTGAAGAAATCCGAGGTTGAAATGAAGGGAAGACTGGCTGGCTGAGGCTTCTCAACCATTTCAAAACTAGCAGACAGAACCCACAGAGAACCTGTGGGTTTCTGTTCTACCAGAGAAGCTGTCAGGAATACATTGCATAAATTATATGAAGTTACAAATAAGCAACTGGACTTGTGATCCTCAGCAATATTTAATTCATAGAGGGCACATGATATGTATGCTTAAAAATGGGCCATAAAGTGGCTAACAGCAATATTAGAGGTAGTCAGAACAGCAAAAAGCTATTACTTAAACTGTGTCAGTGTGATGTGGAAAGTAATTTACTGTACAGTAGAATGAAAAGAAGCCATTATATCCTTGGAGTCGGTGGATGTTGAGGCAGGTGGTGAAACTCTGGTTGCAATGTCCAGCTGCCTTCACAATGTTTTCCTGGAGGATTGTGTAACTTGCTCCTCAGCAGGTTTTAGTACTTCACTCATTAAATGTAACTGTCTACATTTTAGTTTAATGTTAGTCCATCCATGTACTTTTAAATGTTTACTAAGAATTTACAAGTTTTCACATCTTGTAGGGGAACAGAGATAAGGACAGCGTCAAAGTGGAAACACCAGTTTCAGCATGTGCTTTCAGAAGGATTAAACCTAACATTAGAATAGGTAATGCTTGTAGGTATTTTATTTGGGGTAACTCCACCTTTTCTAAATGTGTATATTTTTGTGTATTGACTGCAATTTTAAAGGGGTTGTGGGTTTAAAAATGTTAAGCTTTCTTGAGTGTTGAAGTGAAAAGTCTGGAAAATGAGCAATGGGCTCAAGCAGATAAGTAACAGCTTACAAGCTCAGCCTGTCAACATTAGTGTGTGTATGAAATTTGGAAAAATTTCCAAAATAATGATCCTATCTAATGTGTGAAAGTAAGCTTTTTTAATCATCTTTAGATGTGAAATTTTTTAAAAAACAGCAAAGGTACGTATATAGTGAGAAAGAAAACCATATTAACATTTTCTTTTCATGCTGTATACCGATGTCTTAAATTTTGATTCACTCAACATTACATAAAATGCTCATTTTCCTGCCTTTAACCTCCGTCGTCTTCCTCAGCATTATTCTGTGTGTATTCCCACAAATTCCATGTATTTCTGTGTAATTTGTTCTTTTCCTTTTCTGAAGAGCTCATATCTAGTGATAATCTCCTTTTAAAGTGCACTTTGTTTATAACTGGTTTAGATTTTGATTTCCATATTTAGTAATTGCAATTTTTGGTAGCCAATAGCATTGAAGTTGGGCCTTACTATGTCTGGGCAAATCAGATCCTCTATTCCATATCAAAATAATCCTATTTAGTCAAGTCTAGTGCAGAAGCCCCCGTTAAAAACGGGGTAATTTAATGGGGCATATAAAAACTGCTTGTTAACTATAGAAGTCAGAGGAGGTTAGGAAAAGGTGGACAAGAGACTGGAAAAGCAATTTACATGGGGAACAATAAGAGGACATGTGTATGACTCGGGTATGCAACAAAGTCCAAAATATTTAGGATTTCTTCTTGGAAGTGTTTGCATAGGTATTTTATACTACAAGCAGGCTTAAAAGATTTTTTTCGTCAAGGTAGATAGCAAAACTTTTTTTTAATGCTGTTAAATAAATTCTTCCAGATCTTTTTTCACTTTCTTCCCTACCATCTTCCACAGTTCCACAAGTATACAGTCTGTCCGTGGAGACATTCCTGCCTGGTTATATATCACTGTTCTCCTATGCGCCTAGCTAAACCGAGCCTCGTCTACCTCTAGATGTAGATTGCATGTTGTACTGTCAAGCAGTTTTGTATTTTGTGAAGTCATTGGTCTTTTAAATGTGTGTAGACTGGATTCTTTTCAGTGACTGCTGCACACGTTAAAGTAAACAAGCCCTTTTTTTTACAAGATTTATTGGCTTTACATTGAAGCAAGACATCTTATGCATGATAAAAGCAATTTTAAGTAAATATTATGTGGTCTTGGGCTGGTGGAGTTTTAATGTACTGATTTTATTTGTAGAGGTAAAATATTAAATTCCCTTGTTTTTAAAAGTAGAGATTGGATTTATGTCCTTGGCTTGAGCTATGGACAATTTTTAAAACAAATTGTTTTGAATGATGAGACTGAAGCGGATACTTAGTATATATAATTGGGTTTGGAAGTGGACCAGCTTTACTTAAACATATTATGGGGCTCCCCGCCCAGTACTTCACCATAGGCATCTGCGTAGTATGTCTCATGTTGGATATGGCTCTGGTTCCATGTTCAGTAAGACAAAATTATTTGAGTAGCTGTCTGTAGTAGCTTAGTAATAGAATCAAGGCTACACTCAGACCATTTTACTGATGCCATTTTCTTATGCTGTGCATAAAATGACCCTTAACGTCTAAACACAGTATCTGTAATGCCTGGCAGTCCAGACTTTGAGACACCACCTAACTACTGTGTGCATAACAAATGGATAGCTGTATGCACAACTTATCTTATGTTTAATATGCAGTGGCGTATTCCCAGTATGTCCTCCATTGTGGTGCAAACGACCTGATAATTCAAATTCTGACATCCTGAAAAAATAACTATTAAACTAAAATGAATTTAAAAACAAACTGTTGCACTTTTTTTTAAATTTTTTTTGTAGAGACACTTCTATACCCCTGCTATTTATATGTATCCTTGTTCTTTTGAGTAACAAGAAGACTTGAGATGTAGTCAGTACATATTACTTATTTGCATGATTTGTGGTTCTGGAGTACTGTCAAGTCTGAGATGACCTTTTAACACAACACTAGTAGCCACCTGCTAAAAGTTGTATACGGGACAACAATCCTTTATTTCTTAAATTAGAAAAAGATCCTTTCTAAATCTGTTATATAGACTTGTATGTGTAGAGAGCCATGGCACATGTGACTGTATCCTTTGACCTGTTAAGTAAGTGCAGTTACCATTCACTGCTTTCTTTAAATCTTTTAACAGAATAAAAGTAGGGCTGGTGAAGGTTAAATTTTTAAAATCCAAAAATAGCTGATACATGCTCTGTTTGTATTGTGTAACATTTGATTACATCAGCCTTCTGAAAAGACAAGGATTTATTTAATCATTTTATAAACAACTTGTCCTGTTTGGGTCACATCACAGTTGGTTGCAAGGTGAGCAGTGTAGACCAGTCTTTTGCTCCCACAAGTGTCTAGTTTATCTGGTGAACTTGAGCATTCTTAGACTACCTTAAAGAATACCTCCAACTAGTCATAGGTTTGCCTAGGCATCTCCTTTCAGGTGGCAGTGCCTGAACCACTTGCTGTAGGGTATGCCCAGAGGGCTTCCTCACTAGGTGGCCAGACCACCTTAGCTGACTGCCCAACTTGAAAAAGTGGCTACTGTCAATGATCACTGTCATGAGGGGCGAGCCTAGCTACCCTGGGAAGTAACATCCTTTCTAATGGTTAACATCATGATCTCCATTGTCACTACTGAATGATTATACCTATAGGTGACTAATGGGGTTGGTTGACTGCTAAATTAAGAGCTTTGACATGTGATTCAGGCTTCATCACAACAGTCCACTGCGGTGCTCTGCAGCATTGCTATTGCAGTAATCCATTGCTTTATCTCTTGATACCGTCTGCCTCTCTTGATGAAGGTTAACAAGATTTTCTCTACCTGAAACCCCCTCAGTCCCCTGGATTACAAAGCTGTCCATTGCATAGATCTGTCTACAATGAGGGATAAATATACTCTCCATTTATGGGATTCCGACAGACAGTGACTTCAAAAGCTTTCTCTCTCTCTCTCTATCTATTATATATAGTTGCTGAATTTACCTGTGTTAAGTTGTAGCTGTGTAATTACTTAGGGAGCATCTCTTCTGAACTCTCATGATAGCTTTTGCAGGTGTGAACACAGCACAGATACAATGATGGTCTAGACATTCCTCTGAACTTGTACCTCCAGAGTTATAACAAGAGTTGAAGGTCCCAAGTTAAGTACAGTTTGTAAATGTAGATGCTATTACCTTCTCAAATTCCAGTTTTAAAAGGGATAGATCAAAGGTTTGAAAATGTGTGTTGGGGGTCTGTACAAAATCCAGGTAGTTGAATGGTACATTGCACCAGTTTCTTTATGGAACAATTTCATCATACCCAGTTAAAATCTAAACTATCCAATTGTACACTAAGTAGGGTTGCCAGCTGTCCGGTTTTTGACCGAACTGTCCGGTTTTCAGACAAATTGTCCTTTTTTTGTGCCGCAGAGAGAGAAGGAGAAAGTATGTATATCCGGCTGAAGCGCGATGGGGACATACACTACTACTACACAACAAACAAATGCTTTATTTTCTGCTATAATGTTTGTAGAATATCACTGGAAGGCAGTACTCCCGGTGGGAAAAACGTATTTTTTTTTATTATATCCTACCAACTACACTAAAGAAAGACAAAAGAAATCTTATAGCAAGATTTAAAATGCTTAAGCACTCCAACATTGCCCAGTGTTGTGTTGCACTGTAGTCAGACTGATTTTAGAACTTCACCATGCAGTGTATACAATACTGCTGTAACTTTTAACCTGATTTGTCCTCAGTCCAGTCTGCATCTTCGTAAACTTGTATTAGAGATTGTTGTGTGAAGTTACCTGCTTTTCTGAGATTATAACGCTATACTTTTGAAACATAAAACAAAACATATTACCTGAAATCCATTCATCCACAACCCTTTATCTTTTTTTATATATTGTTGACATGTAAAGAAAAAGAGTGGGAGGTCAGTCCAGTACAAGATGGCAGTAACACTTAGCAATTGACCCCCCACCCAGGCGCGGCGCAAGACTGGAAAGAAACTTAATATCCGAAGTATCGACGGAAATGTTGAAAATAAATAACTGGAGAAAAATGCACCATATTGACTTTTTCATAATATACATACTTAACAGCATAGCTGCAGCAATGGCAGTGCACTAGTTCTTTTGTTCTTTTCTTCTTCCTTTAAGTTTGGCAAGTCATCACAAAATAGGTGGGGCATTGGTGGGAGGGGGGTGGAATGGGTGGAGTTTGTGTGATCGGCGTGACTTTAGTCCAGTTTAGCCAAAAAAAGAAAACAGGTACCTAACACTAAGCACACACAACTTGTTCCTCTCTAATTTCTCTATACCAGACCTTTTGACTGATATGGAATTCACAGGATGCCAAAATATACAAATGTTTGTATATTTTAATAGTCACACACAGCTTGGAAGTTGTTTGAGGTGTTATGCCTAGAATTACTTAAATTTCTAGTTTTTACATTGCTTACAATTGTGTGTGGGCTCTTTAAATCTGATACATTGGAAGTTGCATGATAATGAGATGCGCTTTAAATATGGTGGACTATTCAAGTGAATCTCATCTGATTAAGTTTATTACAGACAAAAGCATTAGTTGTGGTTTTAGTGAATAAAGTTGCAGTAGTTGCCATTTCTTGGTCCTGCTGCATTTTATTGTGGATTTTACAGTTTGTGGTTATTGCTTGAAATTTTGCTTTGTAAGGTTTCTTTACATGAAAACGCTGACATTGGTTTTGGTGAGCTGCTCTTATGATATGCTGAATGTGTACGAATTCATGCATTTTAGTCGTGTGGTGCTGCTATCATTTTGTTCCATTCTGTTTGGGTAAAAAATTGCTTCAAGATGCAGTGTCTGTTCCGTTAGTTGACATTTAAGTATAAGTTTAAGTTATGGTTCCAGAAGACAGCATGCTTTCAGATTCACTGTTTGAAATGTTAAGCCATGATGTTCATAGTGTTGCACTGCTGCAGTCATCACACTTGGGTTATCCTGTCACCAGGCGGTCCCGTAGTCGGCCAGAGTTCCAAAGTCTTGGTCCGGCGTCTGTTGCTGTCGCTTCTTCCCTGACATCAGTGCGCCAGGTGTATACAAGAGGCATCCAATGCCATTTTCTTAAGTCTCTCTTGCCGCGTGGTGCCCGAAGCAGAAGCAGTTCACAAGTGCCGGTCGGCCGACTCCTGAGATTTTCAAATCGAATTTCAGACCGAAGTCTTCAATAAAGCTAAGTACCCCATTGGGGAACCTTTTCTTGCCACAGTCCGATGGCAGAAAAAGTTAATTGCATTTCTTGTGGGAAGCAAATACCTCATAAGGACTTTCATTCTTATTGTATTCCTTGCTTAGACCCAGACCATGATGTCACAGGTTGTCTGTTTTGTGCTAGGTTTAATAAACAAACTATTAAACGTCGGTTTGATTTTGCCCGACATTACTTGGGTAGGAAGTTCTTATTATACCATGCCGTCGGAGCAACAGACCAGAATGCATAAAAAATGCAATGATAAGGACAGGCAGCAGAGACCCAAACCAGACTCAGAGGCCTCTGCTGGCCCAGTCGCCGGTTCTCCGGTTTTCAGTGAGGCACCTACGCAGACCCTGACGACCTCTGATTTAGAACCTCAGGCAGCATCCGATTCCCAAGCTGAGATTACTAGGCCTCCACAGCCTTTATCTTTAGGCCCTTCCGACTCCATGACCGAAGGAGATTCTGGTGCAGTTGAAATGCCTTCAGCTGCAGAAGGTGTCTTCAGGCCGACTACACTCACTATTAAATCCTACGCAAAGCTGAAAACCCCTTTAAAAGCAAAAAAGACTGTACAGCAGTCTCCAGTACAAGGCCCCATGCCTAAGAAAGAGATGCTTAAGATGGCTGAAGATTTAATTACCCTCATCAGGGGTTCCCATCTCCCTCCTGATAAAAGGCCAAGACAGGAGGAGGATTACGTTTCCTCTGACCAGGTTTCAATTTCCTCAGATTCTTATGAGGAACAGGAATACTCTTTTTCCCCCTTATGAAGACTCTGATGCTGAAGAGTCTATTCCTTCAGCTTCTCTCCCAGAAGACTACTCTTTTGGGGAAACTTTACATACCATGAGGGAACATTTCCATTGGGAAGGCCAGGATTACTCTGATTCTAAGAAAAGGCTCAGAGTTCCTTTTACTACCCCAGCACAGTCCACTTGCTATCCCACCCGTGTTAGACATTGCGGATGATGTTTATTCAGAATCTAGCCTTAACCCAGATTCACTACCTCCTGCACCAGCCAAACCAGACAGATAAGAGTCCCTGACTCACACAAATACTTACATAAAAGCCCTGTTGCTGACCCAGCAACCATTTCCCAGGGTCCCAAAGGGGTTAAGACCTCTATTGCTAAAAATCCTGTACCCTCTGAAAGGGATTCTAGAGCACTAGACAGAAGGGGAAAGAAGGTATATACCTCAGCTATTCTGGCTATGAGGGCCTTAAATTGCCAGTTTCACATGCTGAAATATCAGCAATACCTGATGTCTCAATTAAAACAAAAAATGATCACACATTCAGAGCAGCCTGATTACAAGGAAATGCAAGACTTGTTGCATGCAGCTGAACAAGTGGGAAAACATACTTTGCAATGTGGATTTGATTCATTGGAAGCTTCTTGTAGAGCCGCAGTGACAGGGTCTGTCATACGTAGGCATGCTTGGTTAAAAGAACAAACTTTACCTGATCATGATAAAGCAAAGTTATTGGATGCACCTTTACAGCAGGATGTTTTATTTGGTGTAAAAGCAGAAGAGGTTTAAAGAAGGTGGAGGATAAGGCAAAATCTATGCAGACTGTCAAGTATTTATTATAGGTCCAACCCCCTCCTTTCAGCAGAAATTGGCCAACCAAAAATTGGTCCTTTCCAGCTTCTGACGGACCACAGAGGGGCAAATACAGATGCCCAAGGGGCAGAGGTCAGTCACAAGGCCCTTACAAGCCTCGACAATGGGGTACCACAACCCAGAAAGGAGGAGAAGACTGGTCTCCAGCTATCAGAAGACCAACATATAGTGACTTACCCCTCAGACCGCCAAGCAAATCCCTCTTGGCAGCTCCCTTGGGAGGAAAATTAGCACTTTTTGCTGACAACTGACGCACCATCACAAAAGACAAATGGGTCCTAAATATTGTTTCACAAGGATACAGATTCCACTTTCACACTTTACCAAGGATAAAAGGAATGCCAAACTTGCTGCCAAATCAATGGGCAGAAGCTTAAAAACAAATTACAGCTCTCATGGACATCAGAGCCATTCAACGGGTTACCTATACAGGAGCAAGGACAAGGATTTTACTCAAGGCTCTTTCTAGTTCCCTGAAAGGACAAAGCCTGGAGACCCATTCTGGGCCTCTCAATTCTAAACACATCTGCAAGTACCCAAATTCAAGATGCGAACACTACAGCAACTTCTTCCCATGCTGGGCAAGAAGGCTTGGCTAGTAACATTGATCTCAAGGAGGCATACCTGCATGTCCCTATCGGACAAAATTGCAGAAGATGCCTCCAATTTATTGCAGGTTCAACCCATTACCAATTTTCTGCACTGCCCTTTGGCTTATCTACTGCACCCAGGGTATTCACAAAATGCCTGGCACCAGTAATTGCATACTGCAGACAAAGAGGAATTCAAATATATCCATACTTGGATGACTGCCTTATTCAAGCAAAAAGCAAGGACCTTCTTTTAAAGCATCTGGCGTTTGTCAAACACCTATTAAGTTGCCTAGAGTACACAGTAAACGAAAATAAATCAAAACTAGTGCCCTCACAAGACACAATATTCCTGGATGCCAGCTTAAATACAACGGCCCAGATGGCTTATCTCACGCCAGACAAGCAAGGACAACTGATTCAATTCTTCAAAATGATGGCAACAAAGACCCAACTCCCTGCAAGAAAAATTCTGCTGGCCTTGGGATTCATGGCATCTTGCATACTACTAATACCATATGCAAAACTGTATATGAGGAAATTACAATGGTACCTGAAAAGCGTATGGACTCAACACAGCCACAGCTTGGAAACAATAATTCCACTCATTCCCTGCCTTCAACAGGAGTTCCTATGGTGGGCTAATGCTTGTCACCTCAACAAGGGTCAGCCTTTTACCTTACCCACAGCCAGGCAAACTATAACAGATGCATCGGATTATGCCTGGGGAGCACACATGGCAGGACAGTGCATTCGGGGCAAATGGTCTACAGATCAAAGGCATCTACATATCAATCAAAAAGAGATGCTAGCTGTACAAAATGCCCTAACAGATTTAAAGGATCTCCTACATCCAGGACAACTCCTAATAAAGACGGACAACACCACAGTAATGTGTTACATAAGCAAGGGGGCACACATTCCTACCCCCTGTGCAGGCAAACAATGACCTTGTGGAACACAGCACTGACCTACCAAGTTCAACTACAAGCACAATTCCTGCAAGGAAAGAAAAACACATTGGCAGACTAAGCAGAAATATCATGGATCCTCCCGAGTGGAAACTAGATCCACAAGTATTCGCAATGATAACTCAAAAATGGGGGCGCCCAGACATAGATCTGTTTGCCAACCCCCAAAACTACCAACTTCGGAAATTTTGCACAAGGACATATACCACCCACTAGCATGGAAAGTGGACTTCCTGTCATTCATTTGGAAAACATTAACAGTGTATGCCTTTCCTCCACTGCCTCTTCTAGCAAAGGTGCTGCTGAAAGTCAGATTAGAGAGGCCACAAATAATGCTCCTTGCTCCAGACTGGCCCCACCGACACTGGTATCCAATACTAAGGAACATGGTTCAAGGCCCACCATGGATTTTGCCTCAAATTCCTCACCTGCTCACTCAGCAAAACAATCAGATTCTACACAAGCCAGCTCAAGACTTTAAATCTGACTGCATGGCAAATTACCTAAACAACCAGTCAGCACTTCTCTCTAAAGCTGTTATGGATGTCATTCTGGAGGCCCCAGCACCAGGAAAACCTATTCAGACAAATGGAAAAGATTTTGTGCCTGGAACCAGGCTAAAGGCCAAAATCCCCTTGTTCCAAATATTCCACAGATTATACAATATTTAACTGAGATGTTGCACAAAGAACTTTTTCATCTATTAAGATCCACGCCTCAGCTATTTCAGTTCAGTACAACATGGATCCTCCTATATTTTCACATCCACTACTAAGACAGTACCTCAGAAGGTATAAGGACATAAGACCGCCCCGAAGAGCACCAACTTGGGATCTCAACTTTGTTCTGGAAAAACTTACACTGCCGCCCTTTGAACCAGCTTTTACAGCTGATTTACAGTTTCTATCATGGAAAACTGCCCTGCTGCTAGCAATAACTTCAGCACGAAGAGTCTCAGAGCTACAGGCCCTAATGGCAGTGGAGCCTTTCATCATTTTTCATCGACAGAGTCGCCTTACGAACTAACCCTTCCTTTATGCCAAAGGTGGTATCCAGTGTGGCCCTAAACCAAACCATTCATTTGCCCACCTTTTTCCCAAACCCCCAGAACAAAGGAGAAAGGCTCCTACACTCTTTGGACATTCACAGGCAATTACGTTACTACTTGGATAAAACTAAGGCTTTCAGAAAATCTGACCAGCTCTTTGTGTCCTATGCTGTAGGATCACAAGTAAAAGCTATCTCAAAACAGACCATTTCAAAATGGATAGGACATTGTATCCGTTTCTGCTACACACACCATGGGAAAACCTGTACCTGGTAACATTAGGTCCCATTCCACCAGGGCTACAGCAACATCAACAGCCTTTCTCAGAGGGGTACCAACCAAGGATATTTTGGAGGCTGCACCTTGGAGTTCAGTGCACACCTTCACCAAGCACTATCACCTCTATACTCTAAAACCAGAGCTGGCTTTGCCACTGCAGTTCTGCAAGTCCTACTAGCTTCTCCAAACCCTGTTTAGTTTCACCGCCCATCCTTAGCTTTGGGATTCAACCCAAGTGTGAGGACTGCAGCAGTGTAACATGATGAACATAGTTTTGTACCTACCATAAATGTAGATGTTTGAGTGTTCACACTGCTGCAGTCCAGGTTACCCTCCCTCCATCCCCTCTGACCTAGCTGAACTTTTCTGTACCTTTCTGTCTTGTACAACCTTTGTGGTGTATTTGCTTGTAACTGAAGGTATTGCTTTTATTTCCTTTATATGTTTAATTAGCAATATGTATTGCCTACCTACTTGGGGGCACCTGACATCTGGGGCAAAAAAAACTAAAGAAAATGGCGTTGGATGCCTCTTGTATACACCTGGCGCACTGACGTCAGGGAGGAAGCGACAGCAACCGACGCCGGACCAAGACTTTGGAACTCTGGCCAACTGCGGGACCGCCTGACAGCAGGATAACCCAAGTGCGATGACTGCAGCAGTGTGAACACTCGAACATCTACATTTATGGTAGGTACAAAACTGTACTTTTTGGCTCTTAAAGGAAAAATACTTTGCACTTGTACAGACACGAGAAATTGTATCCATGTTCTTAAATGGTCTTTGTGGAAAGAAAAGTTTGGTAAAGCTTTA
The DNA here is from genome assembly GCF_019279795.1 of Protopterus annectens. Classification (NCBI taxonomy): domain Eukaryota; kingdom Metazoa; phylum Chordata; order Ceratodontiformes; family Protopteridae; genus Protopterus; species Protopterus annectens. The sequence continues at coordinate 1,464,502,208 of NC_056739.1, forward strand.
GTCTTGTGTTCTAATTTAGAGCTGACTTGCAGCTTTGCAGATGCAGAGCTTGAACTATATTAAAGCCACCCAAGAGTAGTAGAGGAAATTGGATGAAAAAGCACTTTCGTCAAATAAAATGTCTGCATTTTGAGAATCTTCTAAAAGATGTTTATTTTCTGACTGACTTGTTTCCAAAATAAGGTATCAGCTGAACCTTTTTGCTCGAATGTGCCTTGACCGCCAGTACCTTGCGATCAATGAGATATCCGGGCAGCTGGATGTGGATTTAATTCTTCGGTGCATGTCTGATGAGAATCTTCCTTATGATCTGCGAGCTTCATTCTGTCGTCTGATGTTGCACATGCATGTGGATCGTGATCCTCAAGAGCAGGTGACACCTGTAAAATATGCCCGCCTCTGGTCTGAGATACCATCCAAGATTGCCATAGATGAGTAAGTACTTCATGACTCTTAACATTTTTCAGAGGCTTATGCCCATAATTATAAGATGTCATTTTTAAAAATGAAGTGCTCTTAAATCTAACATTTTTTAAGTTGTGTAGCTTGTGTGTCAATCCTCAAGTCTTTCAACCTCCTGAATTCTTATCTTCCATAAGAGATTTGAAGAAAATATTATTTACTCTAAAATCACACACACAATTAAATAACCATATTTAGGTATAGTGTTTTCTTACAGATTTGTCATTGCATCCATACACATGACTTCTACATTTTCATCTCATGAGTAACCGTTACTTTTCAGTACAAATGTGCAGGTGTGCTGGTCCTCTTGGTATTTTTGGCCAAAGCATCGAAAACAAGCCCAAGTAATGCAAGTAGTTAACCTACATGATTGGGGCATGTACATTTTAATGGTCCAGGATGTCCATTTTCTATACTCTGGCAAAATGTTTGGGTCACACTTGTGGTTTAGGTGGTTTAGAAATTGACATTATCCACTACCGCCTCACACACAACTTCAGTGTGGACAGCTGTCTAAAAGAATCATTCAAGTTATCTGCTTTGTTTTGTCAGAGACACTGCAGGATTCCAGAAAGTTGTGCATCACTATCTTAGATGGAACTTGATATATAAAACTTGTAAAAGGCTAACAATCTGTGTTTGGGAGTAAAAAAATAAAAATAAAAAATACTAAATCACTGTTTTAAGTTAAAAAAAAAAAAAAATAGAAATGTTTATATATATATATATATATATATATATATATATATATATATATATATATATATGTGTGTATATATATATATATATATATATGTATGTATATATATATATATATATATATATATATATATATATATATATATATATATATATATGTATGTGTGTAAAGGCTGTCAAACAAGAGTAAAGCTGTGAACTTCAAGTTGGCTCCAGTGGGTGCTTATTTGCACATTATATGGCTCACATATGCAGATGCCTTCATGTAACATTTGTACATTTCCCCTGCAGCTTCAAAAGATCCTGGAATACAGCAGGCTAATGATGGGTGCCCTCATAACATGGACTCTTCAGACAAGTCTGTGCTATATGTACAGCCATGTAAAAACTAAGTCTGTTAAGATAAAAAGATTGATAGCCTTGGAGGGTGAAGATTATACCATTCGTCTGTGTAGCTGAAATTGAGAAAGGGATGATCCTGGAAAACTTTAAGTAGATCCAAGATACTAAGAGCATTTAAGCGAAGGAGGCATCAGAGTTTACTTGAGATACCTGGGGGGGGGGGGGGGGGGTTCAGCCTGGAAATGAAAGATATGGCATACCAAGGTTTGTTAGTAGGGTTACCTTATGTCCCTCTTGGGGCAGTTGTCTTGTGGGAAAAAAAATAAAAAATGATGTCTTGAGATTTCAGGGAAAAAAAATTTACAAGTTTTAAATTGTATATGAAGCACCTAAATGTATGAAATAGCATAAGCAACTCAAATTCTATAAGAATAAGCTTTTATTTTGGCAAAAAAGTGAAGATCTGTCCTATGCACTATTCATGTTTTTCTCCCACAAAATTTCATGTTTCTACAAAAAATATCCCATTTTGGGCAGTTGGAAAGGTGTCGGTCCCAGTTAGCAGTGATGCATCATAAGGAGAGAATTCAAATGCCACAGTTACTGAAAATCTTGGTACAACCATGAACACTGGAGGCAAATAGAAAAAGATTACCAAGCAAAATATGAGGTACTTCACAGTAACCTCATGAAACAACAAACTGAGGAATGATGGCTAGTGGGGAGTTAACACATTGCAAAGAAGGCAACAAGTCAGTCAGGCCTAGGATATGCTGTTAAGTTCAGGAGATACAAAAAGTTTGCCTCGCAGTGCCTTTTTAAGTAGATACATAATATGGGTTCTATTTCCCAAGGTTGAGCAAAATTGTTGGAGGTAAGGCAGAAGAGTTAAGCAATTAAGGACTTATTTTCTGGACATGCTCAAAATGGTCCTAGTTTGTTAGGCCTTAAGAAAGAACTCTGTATAACACATTTACACTAACAAATGAATTGCTTTAACCTGGATACTGAACTAGTACTGCCTAAATATTGTGGCCTTGTTGGAGGTGCTAATGTTAACGATGACCACATTCAAAATTGAAAATTTGACAAAATCCTCAGTTTTGACAATGTATTTGAGATCACAACCATTCTGCAATAAATAGAAACAAAATTAAACACGAATAGTAAACTACACTGCAGTGTTTGTGGAACTGCTGGAGTTGAACACAAGTACAGGAATGATTAATGAAGGAAGGAAAATAAGGCATGTGCTGACATTGATTGCAGCACCCCAAAGATAAACAAAAATGTCTCCCATAAAGATGGCATAACTGTAATAGTCTAAGTTGGCAGTGCAATTGGGATATTTCTCCACCTGCCCCCCCTGCTTTCCTGACTGTCCCCCTGCCCACTTTCATTTCAGTCTGCCTGCTCCCCTTCCTTCCTTGGGCTTCTACAAGTAAGTTGGGGTTGCTGTGGATCTTAAGGGCATCCTGGGGTGTGGTGCTGGGAGTTGCTTCTGCGACCGATGGGGGAAGGGTACTGATGACCTAATCTTATTCTCCCTGTCCCCCACCCTGGCTTTCATGAGAAAGAGGCTTACTCTTCTCTGTGGTTCATGCCTTCCCTCGTGGAGGGTTTGAGTGTCCTCCCTGAGTGGACAATATCCGTCCTTGCCAGCACTTCAGATACCAGAATCATTTATCAAAGCTGTCGTGATTCATAGTTGAGGCTTTAGCCATGATGGCTACTGTGCAGACAGGATTATACAGTGTACATGGGTATTCATTACTGTTCTGAAATGCGATTGTGAATTTAACTTGAATGGTAAATTTTTATGCAAAAACTCTGTGAAAACTATATGCCCTTTTAATGCTTGGCCAAAATATTTAAGGTTTTAATTTTGTTTGAAAAGCCCTGCAACTTTATAAACGCATGCAGAAAACTGCAGTCAAGACATGCTTGGTTTTTGTAGCTAGAAGAAATTATCACATACTTTTTGGGGTAGGAGGGCAAGCTTTTCTACACCTACAAGTCCCCCTTGTTATGTCTTCACTCTGAGGGTTGTCTAGACATGGAGAAAAGGTGATTATTTAGAAAGTAATTGCCCTTCAGGAAGCTGCATTCTTGGTTTTAGCAAGAAATGTACATTTAAAGGTGACATATTGACACTGTATGCAGTGAGCAGAAAAACATTTATCAGAAGAAGCCTTGAACAGATGAGAGAAATAAGCAATTTCATCTTGAACAAGTGAGGGAACCATGTTACTCCCACAACGCTATCGGTGCATTCCAGATGTCAGATGGCATTTCCTAGTGGCAGTTGCTTGCTGATGCATGAAAGTTGGAGAAGATTTTCAGTGTTTGTGGAGTGATGTGTAACGCAAGTTTTAATTCTTTAGGATATGTTTCTACTTGCAGAGAGGAGGGACAGACCTGGTATTTCATATAATAGGGAGATGAGCAGTCCAATATGCACTGCTTAAGGGAATGCTATCACCGGTCCCTTTGTGTATTACATATGTTTAAAACCTTAAATAGTGGCTTTTCACACTTCCAGTACATAAGGTCTTGACTGTTTCTGTGATGGCCTAAGTGTCAAGTGTAAATGCAAGATCCAGTTTTACTTAAGTGCCTTGTTTGAGTCTGCACATGTTAACATTTTATGTAATGGGGTATGCTCCATCTTTCAGTGGCCTTGAGTACCATCACTGGTACAAAGCTGAGATTAGTGTGCATTCCACAACTTTGAATGAGGTGGTGGCATGACTAAAAAGTTTGAAAGCTTGAAAAGTGTGTGCCAGCAATGCATGAGAGAGGTAACTGTCAGTCTTTAATAATGTTCCCTTTGCAGTGATTTGGAATATTGCAGAATTTGCCAGCAGAGTGCGATTGCTTGGAGATGGTTTTACAGTTTGTTTATAGCCCAAAGAGGGTTCCCCTTAGGTTATATATATATCCTGGGTACGTAGAGGAATGTTATTACTGCTAGACTGTATCTGGTTAATTTGTAACTTAAATATGAAATCTTGGAGGTCTCTGTAAAGTTGACTAAATGTTGCCGAGTTTGTCATGTTGGCCAAATACTAGGCAGAATTTTGAATGTTGCATCTATACTAGACACAAGTGTGGAAGGGTTATGTTAAAGTTTAGGAGGTGTGTTTAGAAGTGAGTTTAGGAAGGTTTTGTAAATGTAATGGATAGTGCTGTTCCTGAAAAGGGTGTGCAGCCACTTTTGGTGGAGAATGTTGCCATTTTAACTCTGTCCAGTAAAAGGCGTGTTTGCAGTTATTTGAAAAGCTGAATGCAGTAGCTGTAGATGTGCAGTGTGAGTGTCCCCTGATTTGGAGCAGGATGAGACTTGGACAAACTGCTTATTTTATGGATTTTATCTATCTTGTAGATTCTATAATGACATGGAGTCAGACTAGGTGCTTGCTCTGAAGCTTGCCATATAGGTTCATATGTAAATATCAGGCTGTTGGTCTCCAGACTGTTTTAAGTCTGAACAGTATCCAGAAGTCAGAATCAAATACAGTCTCCTAGATCTGTGAGGCTAAGACCTTAAATATTATACCAAACCTATCCCCTGAAAGAGAAATGGCTGCTTGCAGGAATTCCAGCAACATCATTAAAACTCCTTGGATAACTGCAGCTAAAACCATGGTCCTGTGCAGGTAGAAAGGGAGAACAATCAGTGGTGGGGAAACCAAAATGAAGTCTGTGAAGGTAAGGTGCATAAGATATAGGGAACTGTAAAAATGTATCTAGTCGCTGTCCATCCAGGCATTCTAGCTTCCCTTATCAGCTACACCTTGTTAATTTCAGTTTCCCTGCATCAGAGGGGGATTGGACAGTCTTATGTATGTAACTTAAGCAGGTAACTTGGCATTTATAAATGCATACTGGTCACTAGATGTTCAGTGGGCACTTCCTGTTATCCTTATCAGTACATCTTTCCCTATAATTCTGTGCCTGCAAAATTCAGATAGTCCAAACCATTGTTGTTGTATTGAGCGGGTGAAGCATTAATTACTGTCAGTTAAAATGTTATCCAAAACAGTAGGAGGAGCTGGTTTAGGTGATGGGAATGTAGTTGTCAGTGTTTGCTTGCAGTGCTTGGGTGACTGGTGGTGGTCCTATTCTGCACACTGGAAGGTATCACTCCTGGATATTGGCCATAGTATTGAGGTCTTGTGGAAGGACCATTTGTGTAGTTTATGCCAAGCAACACAGATGTGGACAGAATACCATGTATTTGTGAGCATTAAAGTGCTTATCACCTACTTAAAGGGTACTTGAGGGTACACATTTTAATAAGTTTGCCTGACTGAATCCCATGACTTGTCTCTCACACAAGTAGTCCAGCTGCGTTGTGGGAGGGATAAGTGGCAGTAGACAGTGATGGAAAACATGCAAGCAAAAAAAAAAAAAAAAATCACTTTTCTTGTTCATCATTAGCATTAGGGTGTGGTTTCAGTTTTTTGTCCCTTATCAGTAAAGGGACGTTTTCTTACACAATCCAGCAAAGTTTTCTTCAGTTAGCATTACATTTGGTTCACCTCCAGGTAAGAGTGTTTTGATCTTGCTGGTAATTGAAGCTGCTAGAAAGCGAGTCATCCAATGGTGCACAAGATCCTTTTCTTCGTGGGTTAGCAAGCTTATTAATTTGCAGGTTGAGTGCCTCGGACATCTAATTGATATGCTTTTTAGTTACTCCAATGCAAGCTTCTACCATTCTGTTGCCCCAGAATGTGAAATAAGATTGTTTCCCAGCACTGGCTTATGAAGCAGTTTGGCAGGAGTTCTGTATATGCTCATGTCAAGGCTTTCTACTACTCATGAATTTGTTATACCAGACAGCTTCATCTGTCCTTTACTTAAATTGGTTGGTAAAGTGGATGCGCGGCTTTTGGAAGTTGCTTGTGTGCGGCTTTTGGAAGTTGCTTGTGCGCGGCTTTTGGAAGTTGCTTGTGCGCGGCTTTTGGAAGTTGCTTGTGCGCGGCTTTTGGAAGTTGCTTGTGTGCGGCTTTTGGAAGTTGCTTGTGTGCGGCTTTTGGAAGTTGCTTGTGTGCGGCTTTTGGAAGTTGCTTGTGTGCGGCTTTTGGAAGTTGCTTGTGCGCGGCTTTTGGAAGTTGCCCCTTTTTGGTATTCATTACTACAACATCAGAATATTGGGAGTTGTCAGCCCTGTAATGAATCCTTTGGTAATACATAAGGTGTAGATTTCCGGAAGGACCTGACCATATTTTTTATCATACAATCTCAGACCTCTGTCGACCAGTTTGTTCATATCCTTTTCTGTCTGCAGAAAGAATTTGAGTGCTTTCTCAGCATCACATGCACGTTGCTGAAAGCTTAGCATCTTGGGGTGCATGAGTTCAAGAAGCCAGATTACTTTTTTCCACTTCTGAATAAAAATGGTAATGCTCTGGCTGTGCAGATCATAACAGTTAGTATGCTGATTGCAATAATTTTGGTTTCTGGGTATTTAATCAGTGTTAACATAATGTAAAAGGCAAGAGACACGGATTGTGGTTGATACCAGTTTTTATTAAAAGAATTCCATTGATGACATTTTTCTGGTCTCTAGAATCTGTTGTCACATATTAGTCTTATTATTTTAACCATAAGTTGACTTTCCTTTGTTTACCTCATTGCTTCAAGACCTATCCATATGAGCCCTTTATTTTAGGCGTCACTCTGACTTCTGCCACCCAGGGAGCTTTAATTGTATTTCTTGGGATTTTGAAGTTATGGCAAAATAGTGAGGGTCTTCTGTAGTAACAATTGTTTGATCTACACATTATTTTTGGTATCTTTTTCTCACCTGATGTAGCAAATGGACTTGCAATAAGTTGGGTAAGAATATATATTTTTCATGTATTTGTGTATTTGCTGCTTAGAGTTGAACTGAGAACAGTGGCTTGGCACAACTACTTAGCCTTCATGTGCTTGCAGGATACTTGACTGCCCCTGCTTGTGAGTGCAAAGATTAGTTTGTAAGAATGTGTGAGCAACATTTGTGATATCAGAAGGACAATTAATTTACCCATTGCTTAGTATACTCACTCATATCCACATCAGCTAATATAGTTTGTAAACATTTCTGTACAACTTTCATTGCAATTTAGAACTACCCTAGTTTGAGAGTGATGTCAGAAATATGCAACATTTCCATATTATCTTGGAGTTCTTAAGTGGTGGTTGTGCAAGTCATTTAGAAAATGTTATAAACAATATGCTGGGCAGCAAAATGATGCAATTTTTTTTTTGCTTTAGCTATGACAGCAGTGGAACATCCAAAGATGAAATCAAGGAGAGGTTTGCACAAACCATGGAGTTTGTGGAGGAGTATTTGAGAGATGTGGTGTGTCAGAGATTTCCTTTTTCTGACAGAGAGAAAAACAAGCTCACTTTTGAGGTAATTGCTGTAATTGTATTTGTAAATGCTTTGTACTTATTTCACTGCTATGCAAATCTGAACTGCAGTGGAGGTCAAAGCACTGCCTCTTCTGTTTTTACCATTAGATATCTGGCTGTACCCATTTCTGGATATCTGTTGGAAACCTTTTTGTCTAAAGCTGTAAAAGGTGAGGTGCAAAACACTGCTGCTCCTGCAGTATTTCTGGACCACCTGCCATATGCCGTTTAAGTTTGAGGGGTGGAATATTTAGGGAGAGGGAAGAGCTGGCATTTGTTGGAAAGTTCTGGCATTTAGTTTACATTATCAACCTCTGTTTAGAAGGTGTAAACAGTGAACTTTATAGTGACAGATTCAAGTCATTCAGTTAGATTTTGTGTAGGTGGCTCATCTGTTGGAGCCGATTTCTTACAAAATATCACTTGACAGCATGTCTATGTGTTAGATTTTTTTATGGATTAGAGTAGCATTTGTCAAATGATAGAGGAGAAATTTTCTGTGAAGTTTTGTTTTTACATCCCCACAGGACTGAGCCTGATTACTCTTCTGCATGCACCCAGTTTGCCCATTCATGTCAGGGAATCCGGGGTCTCCTAGCCCAGTAGTGTATCCCTTATTGCTAAAGATGACTCCATGAGTTTTTTCACTCGTGTTGAAAGTCTGGTGATAGGGGAGAAGGACAGCTTTGCTTTTCTGAGCTTTTCTATAGGTGCCCTGGAGAGGAAGCAAGTTCCGCTTAGCAACACAGGCTCATGAGACTTCAACTCCATGGAACAGATAAGTGCTTCTGCTAGGTGTCAGCTGTTTTCCAAGCCAACCCTCCCCTCCCAGGACTGGTGAGCTGCAAGGAACTGTGGTCTCATTCCTCCGTTGACAGTTGATAAAAGTACCTAAGCTGCTGTTTGAAATATGGTCAGATGTGTGACACAGGTGAGGCTTTATCCTTCAATACAGATAATTGGTCAAGGTATGTGCGCACTTATAGTTGTGTATTTGTTAGATGTATGTGTGTTGTGTGTGTGTATATATAT